>NW_006409076.1:344436-365085 GCF_000296735.1 Chrysochloris asiatica
ACAGCATTGCCCCTCATGACTGATCTGGATATGTTCTTTTTGACAAGGAATGCAACACTATTCCTTTCCAATTTGACATTCCTGGCATAGTAAACCATGTGGTTGTCAGATTCACAATGGCCAATACCAGTCCATTTCAGCTTACTAATGCCTAAGATATCAATGTTTGTGCATTCCATTTCATTTTTGACAGTTTCTAATTTTCCTAGATTCATAATTTGTACATTCCATATTCCTATTTTAAATGTATGTTTACAGCTGTTTCCTTCATTTTGAGTTGTGCCCCATCAGCAAATGAAGGTTCTGCAGACTCTCCTCCCATGAGCTTTACGCCATTCCTGTTATCAGGGTCAACTCTACTTTGAGGAGGCAGCCCTTTTGAACCCCACCCTTGGAGAGTTCTACTACACATGCGCACAAATCTCCTCGAAATTTAAAGTGACAGTTTCCATTTAAAACCAAACGGCCACCACTTATCTGTCAGTTTGTCACACTGTGGTGGCTTGTGAGTTGCTATGACTCTGAAAGCTATGCCACCGGTAATTTAAATAATCAACAGAGTCACCCATGGTCGACAGGTTTCAGAGGGGCTTCCATACAAAGACAGACTAGGAAGAAAAAGTGATGAACTACGTCCAAATCTTTAGTCACTGAAAACCTTATGAATAGCAGCGAAACCCAAAATGAGGGGTTATAAAAGGCACATGTAGCTGGATTACAAGCTTACAAGAGTATGCTTAGTTTCAGAATGAGATGGTAAGGTAAAATTCCCAATGAATAATTTTCCTCTTGTCCAAATGGGTATGGTGAAAGTATTTGGGGGAGGATGGTGTAGGTTTCTTTTGATTCAATCATGAGTAATTGTTATCATGACTAATCGCAATTGTCACACTGTAAAGGTAGAAATTGTGAAACAAAAAGGGAGAAGTAGTTAAAACTTCCATTCCAGGAACAGAGAACCCTAGCGTCATTAAGAGGGAAGAGCATGGGATCCTAACCAGAAAAGTAGCAACAGCAGAGACAGAAGCAGAGACAATGTCATAGAGAGATAGAGAAGCTGAGGATTCTAGATCCATGGCATGAGAAAGACTGTGAGTCTGAAGGCAGGAGGCTGGCTTGCAAAATGTACCATTTGTTCATTTAAATGAAGATATGTTCTCTGTGTGTTTTGTTTGCAAATTAAAAAAGAGGGAATAGAAGTAAACACCATGCATGGAAGGGATTGTAACCATTACACTGAAACAAAGTATGATTGGTTGAGTATAAAACTGATGATCTGACCTGTAAACTAACACTCAATTCACAATAAAAGCTTTTTTTAAAAAAAATAAGTAAGTGAAAGTCTTGCCATCCTCACTTCTAATTAGCATTCAGGTTGTATCTCTTCTAAAACTGAATAGTTCATTCTCTGGCAACCCACATTATATTCAAAATTATTTTTCTACCCCACATTTTGAATGCATCAGTTCTTATGTCAACCTGTCTTATTTTTATGTTGTCCAACTTTGAAATGTGTATGAAGTAGTTAAAAAGACCACAGTTTTGGTAACATTGTAAAACTGTACAGTATTTAAAGTAACAATGATTTGACTGATATTTTTTTTTCAGTCATTACCTTTTTTAAAAATAAATTTTTTATTGCTAATTGAATGATAGTTTACATGGGAAAGCATTAGCTCTACAATCATTCTATCGTATTTCATTTCATTGCAATGATTTCAGTCCCCTCCATGCATCATCATTCCACAGTATTTGCTTCCAATCCCTCTTGGTTTTTTTTTTTTTTTTTTTTTTTTTTTGGATGTACACTGAAGCACTCAGGAATACATGATCATTCAAACAACTAAGGGTAAACCCTGTACGCCAGCCTCCCCTCCCTCCTTGAGTCTAGAGTCCCAAACTGCTCTATCTCTCCCTGTCATCATATCTGCCTCCATCTCTGGCATTGCTGCTCTGGATAGGATCCCACACTCCACTCTTCTCTCTTGATGATCCCAGGATCCTCTGCTCCTGGCCTGCAAGATCAACCACTCCCTTCCATTTGTAACAAAGGTTTAACTTTACGTTTGCAACATTCACAATCAGTCCTGATAGCAATTATTCACTATTGAACCACAGGAGTCTTCTTTCACCAGTCCCATCTAGACAGGTTGTAAACCACTCAGTGGAGATTCTACCTTCCCCCACACCTGCTGAAACTAAGCTCCCTCATGAAAATTTGTAAGCCAGTCACTTTGTGCCTTTGTTGCCCCCCACTCCCATTTTGGATAGCCAGTGTCTAAGTTGCCCATCACTGTCAACTCTGTGTACAGAGGGGGTGGGAATGATCCTCACTGTGAAGATTCATTCCCTCTTTTAAGCTACTACATCCATAAGTATATATCAAGTTCATCAAACTGTAGTGGATTACATTCTTGTTCCTCTTCTTTCTTCCTATAGCCGAGTTCTGATCATCCAGCTATTGAAGCTAGATCAAATGGGTACTATGGAAGTGTGGGCATTCTTGTGCACCTCCCTCACTTCACATCAGCTGGACACTTCACTCAGCACTTTTGTCCTCTGTGATTACGTCCCTGTTCATGAGCTCAGGAGTCCCCAGTTCTCTCTATACTGCTGGCCACCCAGGTCACGACAGGTTGACGGGAGTCTATTGAACGTGGTTGGACATTACTCACAGCTTTGTTGCTGTTTTATTCCCACTTCCCCTAATCAGTAGGCCAACGTGGTCACCAGCAAGATTACATACCTGCTCATGTATTCTCTTTGAGTTTCAGTCTTGAAGGGGGTTTTTCCTAAGGAGACTTGATTGCTTGCCTTGATGGCTCCCTGGTGAACAACTTGCTTGTTCTTGTAGTAACCAGTCAGACTGCCATTATTGTTTTTGATTTTTCATACTGGTCTTTCTTTCAAGAAGTATCTTCTGTTCCTCTAGCTGCTCCAGATTGGTCTGCTTGTCTTTCCAAGTGGAAATTTCCCATCTCAGAAGATTCTGGATAGTGACTGACATTTTTAAAAAGAACATTAGGCCTAGTATGTATATATAGAATGGATAGTATGGAGATGAAGGTGGACACATATACGAGGTCACTATAATAATTTAAAGGTGAAATTACAGTATTTGTCTTGAACAAATTTAAATTTATATGTTACATTATGTTATGTTATGTTACGTTAAGTGCTGTCGAGTTGATTCCGACCCATAGCGGCCTTGTATAGGGTTTCCGAGGAGCAGCTGGTGAGCTTGAACCGCTGACCTTGCATTTCAAATGGCTTTGAAGTCTGGTGCATTAATCCACAGTGTCACACAAGGACTCCATTTAAATTTATAGACAGCATTAATTAACAAAAACATTTAAAAGCAAACAGCAGAGCTTGGCTTTGCAGAAGTAAATCTTGCTATGGCTTCCAGTTTTTTGCTTGTTACTTAAATGGAATAACACTTTATATAAGAGCTCTCAAAAAGTCTTCATTATCTTCCATCAAATTGTGAGAAACTTTTAAAGGAGGAACAACAATTGTGTTCATTACCCCAACCACCCTGCATTCATAATTGTCATTAAGTCTCCACATGGAAATCAACCCAACTTCTGAACTTGAGACTCCTCCCTGCGTGCTGCACCTGCCTCAGTATTTCAATAAAGCAAATATTTCAGGAAGGATTAAGTTGTCACAGTATGTTTTTTGAAAGATACTCTATGGGTTGACTGAGAATTGGAATAATGAGCAGTCCTTAGGTCTGCTTAGGTTTTGCAGTTGTGCCCATTTAATAAGTGCTTTAAAAGTAAAGAGAGTTTCTTATTAAAATTTCCATGAGAAAAATTTTTCTCTCCTGTCAGCAATGACTTATTTCTGAACTGGCATCAACTTGTCAACAATTTTCCTAAATGAGAATAGAAAATGTCTAAGTATTATTAATACCTTCATCAAGGGCAAACATACAAATTTATTAACATTCTATGGTAAATAATGAAGATTCGTGATATGACATTATGTAACATTTAAAATTCTGTTTTGCTTACTTACTATATTAGTAGATAGCATGAGGAGAGACTCACCATTTTCCATTTGCAGAATTTTACAAGAGGACATGGCATGAAGGTCTTGATGAAGTACGTATCATTTATGAAATGTGAAATGCACTAATGCTGACAATACACAGAGTTCTGAAGAGCATGATGAACTCATGAACAAAGTTGAATGAAAATGTGTGTAAAAAATATGCTGCCACCTTAACTCAAATGAAAGCAAATTTGATGGTTGGGAGAGAAATAAAATGGAACAGCCAAGAGATAAATTTAAAAAAACAAAACAAAAAACTGGAATATTAATGTTAGTTTTCTAGATTATTATTTTACCTGTTTCAGAAATTAATTTGTGCCAAAATACATAAACATTTTAGATAATTAGAGAACTGATTACAATTGAGAATTAACTATTGAAGTCTTTTGTTGCTACTGTGTGCTGTTAAGTTTATTCGGACTCATGTTGTTCTTAAGTGTTGCCGAGTTTGTTCTGACTCACAATGATCTTATACAGGGTTTCCAAGGAGTGGTTGGTATGCTTGAACTAGTGACATTGTGGCTTTCAGCCCAGCACTTAATCTACGATGCCATACATGCATACCTAGTGACCATGCATATGGTTTCTGAGGCTGTAAGTTTTTATGGAAACAAAAAGCCTCAAATATCTCATTTGGAAAAAAAGTTTAATATTAAAAGAACCTCAAGTTATTATGGGAATATTGTATATTTTATTGTTATTCTAACTTCATTCAATAATTTCTTTTTGATAAAATATCCAACAGATTATACTAATTATACTATAAATTGTTATATTAGAACTTACTGGAGACACAAGAGTCCTGGTGGGGTGCTGTAGGATAAGCAGTGGACTGCTAACCACAAGCTCGGCTCTTCAAACCTATCAGTGGAAACACTACGCAGGGTTATTGAGTCAGAACAAACTTGAAGGCACTTAATGTAGCATCACACAGAGGCATAAGAATCTTAGTAACATATTTATAAATATATTCACAACCTATAATATTGCATAAGTGGTACAATTATATACACACACACATATATATAAAACATATTGACAAATATACTTCTCTACTTATTAGAAATAAACTAAAAAAAGTAAATGTGTTACTAAGACTTTCTGCCTCTAGTTAGTTCTAATATAATAATTTATAGTACAATTTTTGACAAGGATTAAGGGATAACATAATTGAAGAGGAAGAAAGCAAAATTCCATCATCCTAATAACTCTACATTCCAGTGCTCCACAGGAAACTTCATTAGCCTTTGATTATCAGTGGTGTGTGATAGAAACAAATATAATGGGCCCATCCTGTTTGACTACAGTTTACAAGAAGACATGAATTCTTTCAGGCACAAAGCGTCTAACCCTCCACCCTCAGGGCCTGCTGAGCTGTCCTAGGTTCTGCTCCCCCTGCTTCCTGAAGATATAGATTTATGCAGCCAGAATGCTCCTTGGAAGCCAGGAGGGCCAAACTTTGCCTCTCATACTTCACACATATTGTCAGGAGGGACCAGTCGCTAGAGAAGAATATCATGTTTGGTAAGATGGAGGGTCAGAGAAAAAGAGGAAGATCCCCAGTGAGATGGATTGGCAAAGTGGCAGCATCAATGGGCTCAAGCGTGGCAACAGTAGAGCCCAGGATAGGGCAGTATTTTGTTCTGCTGTGCATAAGTTCACTAAGAGTCAATACCGACTCGATGGCACCTAACTGCAACAACTAAACCTCTACACACCTATATTTTTTAAAGTCAGTATTAACTGCCCATGTTGAGGCTTACACAACCCAAAATATTTCAGAAATGTTCATTTTCAAGCTAAAATTTGAATGTATTTACTAAACAAATTACCTCAACTTTTGAAAGTTCTTGATTATGTTGATGTATCTTGCTGCACTCTGGATTTATAGTGTGTGATATACAAAAACTTGGTAGTTTCTTTCTTTTTCTTTCTGTTTGTTTCTTGAGTATTTGATTTTATTTTTAACATAAATAGGAAGTCATTTGTGGTGGGACTAATTCAGTCCCCTTTTAAGTCTCATATATCTAAGTATTATATGACGTATAGTAAGATTTCATTAAGTGATAGTGATGGATAGTTTATATTCCTTTTTATGTGTTGTAGAGTTTGAACTGTGGATGCATTTACATGTGCCTAGCGTATATTGTATGAATCCTGCTATGGTGCTGTAGTATAATCACTGGAACACAAGGTCAATTTGAACAAAAAGGCTGGCAGCACGGACTCACCAGTTGCTCCTGGGAAATCCCATACAGGATCGCTGAGTCATAAGTGATTTGAAGATACTTAACAACAACAAGAATGTATTGTTGGGAGCATGATGGCTCTGTAGGATATGCACTATATTTTGAACTACAAGGTAAGTGTTTTGAGCTCCTTCAGAAAAAGATGAAGCTTTCTGCTTCCACACAGATTTACGGCCTTTGAAAAACTATACTGGGTCGCTGTAAGTCAGAACCATCTCAACAGCACTTAACAATAACAACAGTACGTATTGCTGAGTGAATATATTTGGACTCTATAATAAGTCTATAAATTCATTTTAAAAAATAACAATGGGATAGTCCAATAATGCAAACTACTATTATGCAAATATGCTGCACCAGAGCTCCTTAAAGAGTGAAGATGTCAGTTTGAGGCTAAGGTTCACCTGACCCAAGCCATTGTATTTTCAGTTGCCTTATATGCATGTGAAAGATGGATAATGGATGGTAACAGGAGGAGAATTGAAGAATGATGTTGGAGAAGAATACAAAAAAAAAACAAGGAACTCCCGAAGAAAAAAAAAAATCTGTGTTGGAAGAAGTGGAGCCAGAATGCTCCATAGAAGCCAGGATGGTGAGGTGTTGTCTCTCAGACATCAGACATTTTATCAGGAGGGCCAAGACCGTGGAAAAGAACGTTATTGATATAGTGGAAGGATAGTGAAAAAGATGAAGACTGAAAAAAAGATGGAGTGGCACAGTGGCAGCAGCATTGGGCTCAGACATAATAATTGGGAGAATGGTGCAGACCAGACAGTGTTTCGTTCTGTTGTGCATGAGGTCAATATGAGTCATAACTAATTCTGTGGCATATAACAATTATGAAAATTGCATATATAATTGTTATTTTTTTGCTTTTTCTGCTTCATTTGATTCTAACTAACAATGACACTACCTGGCAAAGCAGAAATACCTGTATGGTTTTCTAGGCTATATAAAATGAATCTCTTGTAATGCATATTCATATGTGGCAATAACATTATAATGAAAACCATATCATATTCACAAAAATATACAAAGTTTAAGATTGAGCAAAATAAATAATATAGTGTTTAATAAATGTGAAGAACACGGCCAAAATATAAGAAAAAAAAATGTAACTAAATTAAGGATTATCCCATGATCCTAAAAAGCAAAACAAATTTGTACAAAATACACAAATGCAAGTGCTCTTCAACACTTAAAAAAGGTCTTGTGCAGCAGATTTTCCTAATGCAATATGTCATGATTTCTTGACTGTTAAGCCCATGAGTGTTCATAGCTGATTCAAGAAGAATGAAGTCCTTAACAATGTCAATCTTTTCTCCATTGAAAAGAATGTTGTTTATTGGTGCAGTGGTGAGGATTTTTGTTTTGTTTTCATTGAGATGCAATTCATACTGAAGGCTGTGCTCTTTGATCTTTGTCAGTAAATATTTTAAGTCCTCTCCACTTGCAGAAAGCAAGGTTGTATCATCTGCATATTGTAGATTGTTAATGAATCTTCCTCCAATCCTGAAGCCATATTTTTCTTTATATAACCCAGCTTCTCAGATTAATTGCTCAGCATAGAGGTTGAATATGCATGGTGAAATAATAGAACCCCGTTTCACATCTTTCTTAATTTTAAACCATTTAGTGTTCCAATGTTCTGTGTTGAAGAGCAAAGATCTTAGCTTAAGGACTAAGGTGAGCCTGACCCAAGCCGTGGTATTTTCAATAACCTCATATGCATGTGAAAGCTGGACAGTGAATAAGGAAGACTGTAGAAAAATTGATGCTTTTTAGTTATGGTGTTGGAGGAGAATATTGAAAGTGCCATGGGCTACCAAAAAAACCAATAGATCCATTTTGGAAAAGGCACAGCCAGCGTGCTCCTTGGAGGCCAGGATGGCCAAACTTCGTCTCTCATATATCGGACATATTGTCAGGAGGGACCAGTCGCTGGAGAAGAATATCATGTTTGGTAAGGTGGAGGGTGAGAGAAAAAGAGGAAGACCCCCAACGAAATGGATTAGCCAAGTGGCAGCATTGATGGATTCAAGCATGGCAACAGTGGTGAGGTTGGCCCAGGATTGTGCAGTGTTTCGTTCTGCTATGGGTCACTATGGGTCAGTACCGACTCAATGGCACCTACCAACAAAAACAACATATAGAGGGAATAGCCATAAAGAAACTAAACCAAAATATTTTTGAGTATTTATCCAAACTGGGGATATGAAAAGACTTTCCAAGTTTTTATATAAGTCAAATTTGCACATGATTAGTAGTAATTTTGACTACATGAATTTAAAAGTGGCATTAAAAAGAATCCAATACTAAATAACAGGAGCAAAAATAAGACTATGTCTACTAAACGTGTGTTAAAAAATGTTGTCCTTGTCTTCATTCATAAAGTGAACAATATTTCCTGATGCTTTCACCTATAGATAACTTAAATATTTAATATAAATTTCTTATCCATGCTTCCTTTCTTATTTTTACCTACAAATTTATTACTAAAACTCTTTTTTTTCTCATGAAACATTGATAAGAATTCAAAGAAGCTCATTTCTTAACTATATTTCATAATGTCTAATGCTGTCAGTTCTCATAGTTACCAAAAACACAGTCTTGATTCCAAGAATATGGTTGCAGATCACATATACCCACCTGTGGAGTAAAAGCAGTTTATCTCCCCAAGGGGGTATCTCATTCAGATTAATGGGGCAGTGTTCATATTTTGACAAGGTGTTATCAGAATTATCTGATCATTGGATTTAAAAAAAACATTTTAACACATTTTATTACAGAAAGTTATGATCTTCACGTCAGAGAGGTAGATAAATAAATGAGAGCTTCTTGCATTCTAGAATTACAATTCAATCCTTTTGAAGTTTTTATGTTGGCTTCTTTTTTTTTTACTTTTCATCTAGACAATCCCTAATGCCCATATGTATTTATGGCACAAATCTATTTGTGTGTAATGTCTCCCTCTGCTCCACTAGAAGCCTGCATATATTAAAGTACAAAGCTGTGTGCAAGAGGGATCTTGATGAACTGGACTATAACTAAAGTGAATATTTATACTGAGTTCATAATGCAAAAAAAACAAAACAATAACAACAAAAAACCCTCATTGCTTAAAAGGAAACAATCATCTCAAGATAGCATTTTCGCTTTCTTTATCTAGAAATAATATCTCAAATGTTTTGACCCTGGGGCCTGTTAAAGGATAAAATTGATTTTTTTTTTTTTTTAACCATGGATATTATCCAGTTTTCATAAGCAGCTGTGAGTTACAAATAAAATTAAAACATTAAAAAGCAAATTCAGATTAAAAAGAAAAAGAAACTGACCTACTCTTTTCGCTCAAGGAAAGACAGTTTCTTTCTGACAAAACCAAGACATGGGAGGAAAGTGCATTTAGCAAAACAAGTGCTATGATGAACATTCACAACACTGTCATTACACCCCTGATCAGGTTGTAAGCTAATTTCAAGCATTAAATGTAGTTTGGGGATTTATGCCTTATATAAAACATAATCAAGTTTCATTATTTCTGTGAGTCACAGCATTTTAATCTTTTCTAATTAGATGTAATTACTATTCTTTCTCACAGCAGGATAGCATAGAAGCATAAAAAATATGAGGTGCCACATATATAAGTAGAAAACTACAAAAAAGGAAAAGCAGAGGCATCGTTAGTACATAAGAGAGTTTTTTATTATTATTATTATTCTCAGGTGACACTGGAGCCATTCCCTGAGTATGAAAAGTGGACACTATAATAAAGCATGCAGGTGATGATTATCTCTTTACAATATTCATTTGTAACAACTGGATCAAGGTCCAAGGACAAAAATAATTTCTATTGGAAGAACAGAAATTTAACATTATATATTCTGTGCATTTTAATTAGGGCAATTTAGCTGATCAGAATAAATTGTCTTAAAATATTGTTATGAAAATGCTAGGGCTGAATAATATGTTTTTCCACCAACTACATTTCTATTTGTATCTATCTTTACTTTCTAGTAAGCCAATACTGGTGTGGCGCTGTGAGTTAATGTGCCAAACTTCAAAGCCATTTGAACTGCAAGGTCGGGAGTTCAAGCTCACTAGCTACTCCTCAGAAACCCTATACAGGGTCGCTATGGGTCGGAACCAACTTGACAGCACTTAACAACAAGCCAATACTAGACCTTTCTTTAATAGAAATCAAATGGGATGTCTTCTCTATCTAAACAAATCAAGACGACATAGTTCTAATCACAATGTTGAGTTATGAATTGTCAATTATGCAAACATTGATAATCTTGTTAACAAAACTATATTGCTTCTCTAGGGCTAATCTATGTTTGGGAGTCACAAATTTGAAATTAGAATAGCTATAGTCCCATAAAAGCGCATTATAGATGCTAGTGTGTATATGAAAGGTTCCTTTTTTTCTATTTAGAAAGAATTTTTTTCCATCAAAATGCATCAAGTAAGTAGAGGTGTTCATTACACATATTTTTATATCAAAATTCCTCACTGAAAACTTTTTTTCCTATGTGTTATTGTTGCTGTTATTGTTAAGTGCAGGTTCTATATAAGGCTTCCAGGAGTCCTGGTGTGGTTTTGTAAGATAAGCACTGGTAAGCTAAACACAAAATCAGTGATTTGGACCAACAAGCTGCTCCTTAGAAACCCTACACAGGGTTGCTATCAGCAGGAACCAACTCTATGGTACTGAACAACAACAACATAGAGTTTCTGAGAAGTGGCTGATGGATTTGAACCACCAACATTGAGGTTAGTACTGAAAATTCAGATAAGTGGAAAATGGTGAAATTATGTTCAGACAACACAAACTTAATGAATTATTTTACAATTAAACAGTCTAAAGTGACCAGTCACTAGAGAAGGATATCATAAGGTGGAGGGTCAGAGAAAAAGAGGAAGAACCCAGCGAGATGTATTGGGAAAATGGCAGCATCAATGGACTCAAGAATGGCAACAATTGTGAGATTGGCCCAGGCCAGGCAGTGTTTCCTTCTGTTTTGCATAGGGTTGCTATGAGTCGGTACAGACTCGATGGCACCTAACAAGTACAACAACATTTGCCATATAAATAATACAATTCCATTTTGAGACCTGAATTAGCTACTTAAACTATTTAGATAATCAAATCAACTGGTTAAATTTTTATTTTAATTCTCTTCTTCGTCTTACATTGTGCAGAGAGAGAGAGAAAACGTCAATAAATACTTAGTTTTCTTGCTAAAAACATAAAGATTCACCCCTCAATGTTACATTTTATGTTCTTTCATTATCAAGTCATGAAATTGGAAATTTTATACAACTATGTTAAACAATAAAAAGTAACCACCCAACTCTAATTCCAAATTGATTATTTCTAAAATCAGATAAAATGCTGTACAGTCAGTGTACATTGTATGATAGCCAAAGTTTTCCTAATAGGCAATTCATAATTTCTACCTGCTCTGAAAAAAACCTATTACCCATTGAAATGTTGACATTTTCTACCTCATTAAAATCTTCTGCAATATTCTGTGTGAATATATTGTTCAATTAGCCATTATTTCTGAGCATATCCAAGGAAGTGATAAATGATTAGGACACCAAATACAATCTGTGGTGTCAAAGCAAGCCTATTTGCACTATACCTACCTATGTATTTAGCCAATATTAGATTCAATATCACGGTGGCAGGGGAGAATTTTGTCCTGGGAGCACATTATATTTTATTTATTAAAATGTAAATTTGTTATGCTTTTGATTTTCCTGTGAATTTATCATTATCCTTTCAAATATGTTTCCTTAATTATGAATGCATTTTCAGGAAGTTTTATAACAAAGTTAAGAGATCTCCATACACAATCTCTTGATAAAATTTTTGTGAATTCAGTATAGTTTTCTAGAGTCCTGATGTGATGCTGCAGGATAATGTACTAGACCACAAGGTTGGTTTGAACTGTAAGGTTGGCTGTTCAACCCCACCAACTGCTCCTCAGAACACTATACAGAGTAAATACGAATTGGAACTGATTTGATGCTACTTAACAAATAGTATAATTTACTATAATTGAGCAAAAAAATGTACAGTGAATATTCCTGCTTGCATCTTTTATAAGAAATATCTGAGATATGTTGTTGTTAAGTGTCGTTGATTAGGTTTCAAATTATAGGTACCCTGTTCCAAGGAACATCTGGTGGGTTTAAACTGCCACACTAGGACTCCATCTAGCTGTATGGCATTTGCACAGAGAATATACATCACTAATAATTTATTTCTGGATTTTTGTCTTATACCATACAATTCAACAGAGAATTCTTAAAGAATGAATTACCTGTGCAAACCTAATATTTTTTTATTCATAATAAATGTGTCATCAAATGACAGTATTAATAAAATCAACATAAAGGAAATGAATTTTGTACAGAATTTCCTGTTTCTAGTTGCCATAAACCCACAATCTATGAGATGACACATATGATATAACAATGAAATATATCCAAAATATTTAAAGTTAGTACTTTGCAATTAATAATTTTTGTAATTAATTTTTATGGTTATGAGCCAAAAATTGAAATTTTCATAATTTCAAAGAACGTAATAATATCATTATCCATATTAGCATAGTATGTTCTGGATATTTATAAAGAATCTGCAAAATCTTTGATAATATACACTTACTCACTTTCATTCTCATTCTTTAATAGTGACAATAACCACAGTATTTTTCTAGGTCATAGACTGCTTTTATTTTTGAAACCATGTTCTTGGGTGCTATTTATTGAGCCCCCTTTGTTAAAAGTTGAAATTATATTGTAGGATTTTGAAGACTCTATAATATGAATATCTTAAACTGTGTTCTCTAGAGAAGCAAAACCAGTACCTTACACATACACATATATATATATAGATGGAGAGAGAGAGGAGTTTATATTAAGGAAAGGGCTCATGAATGTAGAGATAGGAGAGTCCTAAGTGCAGGCCAGGCTAATGAAGATTGGTAGGCAGATCTAGAAGGCAAGAATTTTGTGTGGGGGCACAAAGCTGGACAACAGAGCTGGATCAGGGGCAGCAGCAGCATGCTGGGCAACAAAGGCCTGGACAGGCAAGCTGCAGCACACAGCAAAAGATCTGGGGCAACTGAAACAGGGCCCTCCAGTGGGTATACGGTTTTCCAGACACAGTTGGTGGGCCCAGCAAACAAACATACAATAGAGTAGGACAATGACTCAGGTTCAAAAAACTGGATGTTGGAGGATGACACAGAGAATGATCCAGATACAGAGGAAAAGAAAGCAAGTCTTTTCTGCATGGGCATTATACTGGGCGAAGTCTACACCTGCAAGGAAACATCCTTTCAATTGAGAGGAAGACCCAGATGTGAGATCCATATGCTGTGGGAAAGAAAGTGAGTCTTTTCTGCATGAACATTATACAGGGAGAAAGTCATACCCCCAAGGAAACATCTGTTCAATTGACTGGCTACTCATAGCCAATTATCATACAGTTAGCTATGTCTCTTCATAGCCAATCATAATAGATTTAATTATCAACAGCCAAACAACTGGGAATTCTGGCTCAATAAATTTGACACAGATCTTAACTATCATAGTCTACCCGTTGTCAACTTGACACTTATAAACCATGCACATAATCTCTAAATAAAGAAAAACTATAAAGTCATGCTCATGCCTAACATGATATAACTAACACACATACGACATACGTGCACTACACTGGTTCCATTTACATCTTATATTACACAAATGAACAAAGAAAAAATATTTGTTATTCACATACAAAACTATATATTTAGATAGATAGATAAATAGATAGATAGATAGATAGATAGATAGATAGATAGATAGATAGATAGACAGATATATACACACTCACATAACAATTATAGCCCTCATTTCTGAAGCAGTCATGTGACCATAGATTATGTTTAGAACTACCTTCTTCAGCTACCCATTTCATATTCCCTTTGCTCTCAGCAAACATCTCAGCTGGCTGTGGTTCTTTGTGTGATGGTATTACCCAAATCTTCATTTCTGAAGAGTCTAGGCTATTAGTATTCATATTGAAATGTGGTTGCTGTAGTTTATCATTGAATTTAATCACAGGACATGGTAATACTAAAAGGTGTCCTAAGAAATCTCCTGGACACCATACATATTCTTCTTTACCTCCATTATGCAATGTCAAGTAAGTATCCCTTTGATAATCAAGATTAATAACATAACCCAATACAGTAACTCCCTTATTTGCCTGTTGATCCAGAGGCATGAGGAGTGCAAAATGGTCAAGGGTCATTACTAACTTTTAGTTCAATACAATCAATGTTGTATCTCCAGGTTGAAGTGTTTCTTTTGGAACTAAAACGTTCATATCCAAAGATCATAGGGTTGCAGGTACAGAAAGAAAAATTTTCCCAAGAGTGTCACTAGGAATAATAGTGAGGGAAGCCACTCCTATTTCCACCCCTTGGTCCTAGACACATGGATCCTGGAAACTGGAGAAATAGCACCATATATTGGATGCTGGTTTACAGAATACACAGCTTCCTGGAAAGCATTGTCCCAACCTTGCAAGGTGTTGCCACCTAACTGGTGCATAATTGTAACTTTAGAAAGCAGTTCCATGGTTCAATCAAGCCTGCTGATTCAGTTAAGACCAGTGCTAAGACCAGTGAATTCCATGAGCATTGGTCCATTGACGCACTTCATTTGCTATGAAGTGGGTTCTTTGATCTAAGACAATGCTGTGTGAGGTACCGTGAAAGTGGATAAGGCATTCTGTAAGACCATGGATGGCAGTATTGGCAGAAGCATGTCATGCAGGGAAGGCAAATCCATATCCAGAGTAAGTGTCTATTCCTGTAAGAACAAAATGCTGCCCTTTTCATGATGGAAGTGGTCTGATGTAATCAACCTACCATCAGTTTGCTGGCAGGTCTCCCTGAGTAATGGTCTCATATCTCATACTCACTGTTTGTTTCTGCTGCTGGCAACAGTGGCTATAGCCACATCGGCCTTGATGAGTGGAAGTCAATGCTACTGAGCCCATGCATAATTTCCATCTCTGATACCACAATCACTTTGTTCATCATGCCATTGGGCAAAGAGAGGAGTGGCTGGAGAAAAAGTATGATTTGTTTCCACAGAAAGTGTCATCCTATCCACATTTGCTGAGGTAACACTTTGGTGTGCATTCACATGAGACACAAATATCTTTTTTGCCCATTCAGAGGAGCCAATCCACATAATTTGTCCCCACACATTGACACCACTTTTCCAATCATGTTCCTTTCTAGTCCCTGACCATCCAGTCAAACAAATAGCAACAGCCAATAGATCAGTACACAGTCATGCATTTGGCCATTTCTCCTTCCAAGCAAAACAAATAACTGCTCAAAGTTCTGCCCATTTGGGAGGGTTTCCCTTTACCACTGTCCTTCAGGATAGTCCCAGAAAGGGGTGTAGTGCTGCTGCTGTCCACTGTGGAGTGGTGCTTTCATATTGTGTAGAAATTTCTGTAAACCAAGCATGTTCTTTACCTCAGTCACCTGATCATAAGGGACTCCCCATGAGGACATAGGTGTAAACTGGGAGAGGGAAGAAAACGTGACAGGAGTGGGGGCCATGGATATTTGGGCCTCTTCCTCATACAACTTACTTGTAACTTCAGGTCCTACTCAAGTCTGGTCTAGTATATGCCACTTCCATTTAATGATGGAGTGCTGCTGTGCACATCCACTTTTATGTCTCTCTGGGACAGACACCCACTCCATGATGGGCAGCTCGAGTCGCATGGTGACTTTGTAGCTCATGGTTAGGTATTCAGTCTCTGCTAAGGCTCAGTAACAAGCCAAAAGTTGCTTCACAAAAGAGAAGTAGTTATCTGCAGAGGCTGGCAGGGCTTTACTCCAAAATCCTAAGGATCTGCACTGTAATTCACCAACAAGTATTTGTCAAAGACTCCAAACTGCATCTTTATCTGCCACTGACACTTCAAGCATCATCAGATCTGCTGGATCATATGGTACAAGTGACAAAGCAGCCTGTACAGCAGCTTGAACCTATTACAGAGCCTTATTTTGTCATGGGCCACACTCAAAATTAGCAGCTTTTCTAGTCACTTGCTAATTAGGCCAGAGTAGCACACCCAAATAAGGAATATTTTGCCTCCAAGGGTATCTGGCCACCCTTTCATTCAAGGGGTGGTGTCTCTGAATAATGGCTCTATTCTAAGAATTCATTGAAAGGATGTGACTCTGTTCTGGCAATTCAAGTTAGACTGTTGAGTAGGTTTTCTATTTCACTCCGAGACACATCCTGCCTAATTATCCAATGTCATAAATCCACACAAGTCAGACTATTCTGATTCCTGCTTTGATTTTACTGTCTATTATATTAACCATGCCCACTTTGTCTTTGTCAATTAAGTGCAACCAGTAGGCTCCTACCACCATAGGGTTCAGTCAGCCCCATTGTGGTTGTTATTGTTGTTACATGTCATTGACACAGTACTGAATTATAGTGACACTATGCACAACAGAAGAAAACACTGCTTGATCCTGGGACAACTTCACAATCATTGCTATGCTTGAGCCCATTGCTGCTGTCACTGTGCTAACACATCTTGTTGGTGGAGTTCCTCTTTTTTTCTGATCCTCCACATTACCAACATGATGCCCTTCTCTAGGGTCTAGTCTATTCTGCTAATGTCTGAAGTATGAAAGATAAAGCCTGGCCTTCCTGGATTCCAAGGAACATTCCAGCTGTACTTTTCCAACACATAATTGTTTGTTCTTCCAGTAGTTCAGGAAACTTTTAATATTTTCCTCCAACACCATAACAAAAATACATCAATTCATCTATAGTCTTCCTTATTCACTGTCCAAATTTCACATAAATATGAGGCGATTCAAAATACCATAGTTCAGGTCAGGCATACCTTGGTCATCAAACAGACATCTTTGCTCCTCAACACTTTAAAGAAGTCTTGTGCAACAGATTTGCCTAATACAATACACCATTTTATTTCTTGACTGCTGTTTACATGTGTGTTGATGGTTGATCTGAGAAAATGAAGTCTTTGACAATGTCAATCTTTTCTCCATTTATGTTGAAGATGAATGGTGAGGAGTTTTGTTTTCTTTACATTGAGGTGCCACCCATATCGAAGACTGTCATCTTTGATCTTCATCAGTAAGTATTTTAAGTCCTCTTTACTTTCAACAAGAAAAGTTTTATCATCTGCATATCATAGGTTGTTAATTATTAGTCTTCCTCCAATCCTAATCATGGTTCTTCTTCAAAAAATCCATCTTCTCAGATAATTTGCTTGGCAAACAGATTGAATAAGTATGGTGAAAGAATACAACCCTGACACTCACATTTCCTATTTTTAAGTCATTCAGTATTCCCTAATTCTATTTGAACAATTGCCTCTTGGTCTATGTACAGCTTCCTCATTAGCACAATTAACTGTACCCGAATACTCATTATCCACATGTTGTCTATAGCTTGTCATTATCCACACACTCAAAAGTCTTTTCATTGTCAAAACACAGGTAAACATTGTTCTGATATTCGCTGCTTTCAGCCACAATCCACTTGATGTCAGCAATGATATCCCTCATTCCACAGCTCATCGGAATTAGACTAGAAGCCTGGAAGTTCTCTGTCAGTGTATGGTTACATCCATTTTTTGTATTATCTTTGGCAAGCTTTTGCTAGCATGCAATATTAATGATATTGTCTGATGATATCTGTATTTTGTTGAGTTGTCTCTCTTTGGAATGGCACAAATTTGGATCTTTTCCAGTCAGTTGGCCAGGTAGTTGTCTTCCAAACTTCTTGGCACAGATAAGTGAATACCTCCAGTGATGCATCAGTTTGTCAAAAGATTTAAATTTTTATTCCATCAATTCCCAGTGCCTTGTTCTTTGTCTTCAATGCACCTTCAACTACTTTGTTTATCACTGGCTCTTGATCATATGCTTCCTCTTTAAATTGTTGAACTTTGACCATTTCTTTTTGGCACGGTGACTCTGTTTATTCTTTCCATCTTCTTTTAATGCTTTTTACATCATTCAATATTTTATCCATCAAATCCTTCAGTATTGCAAGTCAAGGCTTGATTTTTTTTTCCTCCAGTTCTCTCAGTTTGACAAATGCTGAGTGTGTTCTCTTTTTGTTTTCTAGCTCCAGGTTTTTGCACATATTTTATAATGTTTTATTTTGTCTTCTCAAGCTGCCTTTTGAAAACTTATATTCATCTCTTTTACCGCTTCATTTCTTCCATTTTCTTTATTATATCTACACTAAAGAGTAAGTTTCAGATTCTCTTCTGACATCCATTTTGGTCTTTTCCTTCTTTCTTGTCTT
Source organism: Chrysochloris asiatica (assembly GCF_000296735.1). Classification (NCBI taxonomy): domain Eukaryota; kingdom Metazoa; phylum Chordata; class Mammalia; order Afrosoricida; family Chrysochloridae; genus Chrysochloris; species Chrysochloris asiatica. Next base: position 363,138 of record NW_006409076.1, read on the forward strand.
CTTAACCTTTTGCTGTCTTCTTGCATGATGTTCTTGATGTCATCCCACAACTCTTTTGGTCTTCTGTCTTTAATGTCTAATGCATCAAATCTGTTCCCATTGTAATTAATTTTCCTTATTCAACTAGGGCAGTTCCCACTGTTAAATATAGTTTCCATAATAATAGCAATCACAGCTGTCTTCAAGGATGTAGAGGCTCTCTTCATAAATTTGTTCCTCACTGCTATGTTGAAAGGTGTTTACCTGGGCACTCCATGTGTGGGCTTTTTCCTATGCCAATTTCCTAAAATCTTTGGATTCCTTTCTTTACAGAATGCCAAGGCAAGTCTAGTATTGCAACTGGATATATTGTTGGCCAAATTGCAGACTGTGCTTCACTGAACCAACCAAATAAATTATCAAGTCCTTTCCTAAATTCTTGAGCTGAAACATTGGTTGAAAAATCTGTGCTTAGTGGGATCATGTCGGTAAATTCAGACATTATGTTCCTTTCACCATTATCCCATACTCTTAATAGCCATTCCCACGCATATTCTCCTGGTTTCTGTTTATACAAATTAGAAAAATCAAACAGCTCTTTTGGAGTGTCACATACTTCTTCCTGGGTCACAAACTGTACTTCATCTTTTGGAGCTGGCTTGGACTTAAGTCTAGTTATTGGTCTAGAGCAATAATTGGTAGAGGTATTTTCTGGAAACATTCAGCAGGATGTCTATCTTAGATGATGCCTCAGGAAGTACCTTGGGCACCATCTAAGCAGATACAGTTGAATTCATCTCATCAAGAGCAGACAAAGGATATTTTTTACTGACAATGAAGTAATTTCTCCAGATGGGAGGGATGGGACTGTTGGCAAGAGTGACTCAATAGAATCTACAGGTTCTTTGACCCCCAGTTTCCTAATTATCTACCCAAATGCCCCTATCCCAAGTTTCAGTATCCCATTTCTTCCCAACCAATGCCCTCACTTTAGCATTAGGCCCCATTCCAAGTTGGAAGTTGAGCTGGCATTGTAATTCAGCTATTCTTAAAATAAGACTCAAGACTTGGTTTTTGGAAATATAAGCTCTTCTACTACAGGAAAGTAGGTTTTCTTTCAGGGCATAAGTGGAAATTGGGAGGTATTTTAGGTGGTGTTTGAGCTGTGAGTCTTTAGCCCTGACTGCATCTCTTTCTTTTATCACTTGGTCAATGATAAATAGGACCAACCAACTAGTTTATGTTATATATATAAATATATACACACATGCATATATAAAGAAGTTTGTATCACAATTGTAGAGATAGAAGAGTCCCCAGTTCAGGTCAGGTGAACCAAGATTGGCAGGTGGTCCTAAAGGCAGGAAACCCAAGTTGGGGCACAGAGCAGAACCTGGGTGCTAGAGCAAAGGATCAGTAGTATAACAGGAGACCAAGGCCTTTGCAGAGGGGCTGTAGAACCAGCAGTGCAGAGCAGATGAGCTGGGTGACAGGAACAGGCCTCAGGGTCTTCCAGTGGGTTTCCAGTTTTCTAGGCACACTAGGCAAGCAGGCCGTGCAGGCAAACACACAATAGAGTAGGCCACTGGTTCAAAGACCTGGAGCTTGAAGGACGACCCAGTTTGAGATCCAACTCCAATAGGAAAGACTATCCAGTAGGAGAAAAGGAGTATTTCCTGCATGTCCTCTATATTGGGAGCAAGAAAACATCCTTTCAGTTGATTGGCTACTTATCATCATACAGTTAACTATCAACTTACAAACAACTAGGAATGGCTCAATCAAGTTGACACCAAACCTAACTATTATAATGGGGTATAAGTAATAATTCAAGGTCATTATTTTGGCTCTCATAGACTTGTTTTCATTTTCTTCCGTTTCAGTTTGAATTTGCATATCAGTAATTGATGGTCTGTTCCACAGTCTGCCCCTGGCCTTGTCTTCACTGATGATATGGAGCTTTTCCATC
>NW_006409076.1:365905-366777 GCF_000296735.1 Chrysochloris asiatica
CATGGGGTTGCTATGAGTCGGTTCCAACTCGATGGCACCTGACAACAACAACATAAGTAATAAAACAAAGATAGCAATATGACATCATGTGTGGTAAATTGGAGGGTCGGTAAAAAAAGAATAAGAACCTTAATCAGATGGATTGACCCAGTGGCAGCAGCGATGGGCTGAAGCATAACAAAAATGGTGAGGCTGGCACAGGACTGGGCAGTGTGCAGTTCTTTTGTCAGTTAGGTCGCTATGAGTTGGAACATACTTGAGGGCACTCAACAACAACAATAATACGACAAACACAATGTTACAGTCAGGGTGTCCCTCTTTGAGTTTCTAATGAAGTTTAAATAAGCAACAAAGACTTTTCTATCCCCTCGACTTCTTTTGAGTATATAACAGAGACATTGTAATGTTTCTTAAAACATTTCAACTCAAGTATTATTAAATTACATTTTTAAAAACAAACTTTTACTGAAGCTTTTAGATAGAATTAATCTATTCTAAATATGAAAATATCCATCCTTTGTTGCATCTTATTGTAATCAGCATACCATGATTGCATATGGACATACTCAGATCTTTAAAGGCAAGATTCATTTTTAGCTGTGGATCTAGAAAGTCAGGTTTCAAGATTTTTAGTTCCACTTTTAGCCACATTTCTTCTTACACATTTTTTATTATCTGAACTCTAGGACTTAAAGTTATAGCTAACAAAGATTGTGCCTGGTAGCTGTATTGTGCTACTTTGCTGCTTAATCCTAAAATAATCCCCTCTCATCCATTGTGATTCAATGGAGAAAAGATTGAAGTTGTCAAGGACTTCATTCTTCTTGGATCAACTATCAACACTCGCGGAAGTAGCAGTCAAGAGATCAGAC
>NW_006409076.1:367147-373768 GCF_000296735.1 Chrysochloris asiatica
GATGCACTCAAGTGTGGCAGCGGTAGTGAGGTTGGCCCAGGATCGGACATTGTTTCGTTCTGCTGTGCATGGGGTCGCTATGAGTCGGTTCCGACTTGATGGCACCTGACAACAACAACAACAACATCCATTGTGGTGGTGGTGGTTATGTGCTGTGGAGATAGTTCCAACTCGTAGTGACCCTTTATATGGTTTCCAAGGCTGTATATCTTTATGGGAGCAGAAAACCTCATCCTTTTCCCATGGAATGACTGATAGTTTCAAACTGCTGACTTTGAGGCTAGCAGCCTGGCTAGTAACCCCTACGCTACCAAAGCACCTTTGTGTTGATCTATATTTCTATAAAATAGAATGGTTTTCATTATGTTCCATCAGGTTGCTTCTGACTCATAACAGGACGAAATATTGCCTGGTACTATGCCGTCCTTACAATTGTGTTTGAGTGCATTGTTGCAGCCTCTATGTCAATTCTTCTAAATGAGGGTCTTCCCATTTTTCGCTGAAACTCTATTTTCTAAGCATTATGTCCCTCTCAGGAGTCTTGGTGTGGCACTGTAGGATAAGCACCAGACTGGTAATCACAATGTTAGTAGTTCAAACCCACCAGCCATTTATTGAAAACCCTATCAAGTGTCGATTTGAGTCAAAACCTACCTGGTGGCACTTAAAAACAATGACCTTCTCAAGGGACTGTTCTCTCCTGATAACTTCTTCAGAGTACTTGAGACAAAGTCTTGTCATCCTTGCTTCTAAGGATAACTCTAGCTGTACATCTTCCACGACTTACTGTTGTTGTTATCAAGTGCCATTCTGTCCATTCCAACTTATAGTGCACAACAGAATGAAATACTGCTTGATTTTATACTACTCTCACAATTGTTATGTTTGAGCGCATTGTTGCTGCCATTGTGTCAATCCATCTTGTTGGAGGTCTTCTTTTACCTGCCCCTTCATTTTCCAAGCATGATTTCCTTCTCCAGGTATTGATCACTCGTGATAATGTTTCCAAAGTAAGAGAAATGAAGTTTTGTCGCTCTTGCTTCTAAGAAGCATTCTGGTGTACTTCTTTGAAGATAGTTTTGATTTCTTTTCTAGCAGTCCATGGTACTTTCTGTATGCTTCTCAAACTATGTAATTCAAATGTATCAATTCCTCTAAGGTCTTTATTATGTATTGTCTAACTTTTACATGCATATGAGGAGATTGATTATCAACACATTTAGAAAATACTAGTGATCTCATTTTTCTTGGAAAAGTGCTTAGAATTAAAATCTCTAGATCATTTTATAGATGTACATTTTGTTTTTTTATTTAAAAAATAGCAAATTACTAGTACTGGATACAAAAAAATCAATTTTCTATTTCTAAAAGAGTTTATTTTTTCCCTGTTATTGAAAGAGATTTTGTCACTGGATGTAGAACTTTAAGTTGATAGATTTTTATTTCTATTAATACATTACAAGTTTCTACTCTTTGCTATTTTGCATTACTTCTGAGGAGACTGGTCTTATTCTTATTCTCCTTTGTTTCTAAATAATCTCTATTTTTTTAGTGTTTTAAGATTTTGTTCCTTATAATATGATTATTATAAGTATTTTTTATGAGAGTTTTCTTGATGCAGTTTTCTTTTTTTAAAGTGTGCATGTTTAGACCAAATTTGTAATTTTTATCAATTTTGGAACATTTGAGGCCATTATCTTTTTAAATTTACATACTCCTCTACTTTCTTTTGAGATCTTCTATTACATGTATATCACCATTTATCTATTAATTGTCATACTCTGGTTGGTTTTTGTGTTGCTGTGATGCTGGAAGGAATGTCAGCAGATATATTAAATACCATCTGAGATATCCATGGTGGAAAGGATTTATCAGAGCTTCCAGAATAATACAGATTAGGAAGATGAAAAGGTAGACAATTTCTGAAAGTGGATCCGCTGAAAACCTTATGACTAGCAGTGGGGCATTGTCTGATATAATACCAGAATATGAGGCCATCAGGTTGGAAAGCACTCAAGATGTGAATGAAGAATAACTGAGCCTTCAAAGCACAGTTGATCTTAATATGGATGGAACAAAATTTTCAGGGCTTTCATTTGTTGATGGGGAACAAATCAAACAATATATCTATACATAATTAGAACATGGAATGTACAAAGTATTAATTTAGTAAAATTGGAAGTAAAAAAAAAATAAAAATGAAATGGAATGGAATGCATGAAGTTCAACATCCTGGGTAGTAGTGAGCTGAAATGGGCTACTATAGAACATTTTGATTGAACAACCATATGGTTTATTATGCCATGAATGGCAAAGTGAAGAGGGCTGGCATCACATTCTTCATCAAAAAGAACATTTCAAGATCTACCTTGAAGTACAATGCTGTCTATGATAGGATAATATCAATATGCCTAATAGGAACATCAATTAATGCAATTATAATTCACATTTATACAGAGCCACTAAAGTCAATGATGAAGAAATTGAGGAGTTTTGTTAACATCTTTAGTCTTAAATTAATCAAACATGAAATCAAATGTATTGATAACTATTGGTTATTAGAATGCTGAAAGAGCTTGGGTAGCATACTGGTTACAAATCGGGCTGCAAACCACAAGGCCAGCAATTCAAAACTACCAACCGTTCCATGGGATAAAGATGAGGCTTTCTGCTCCCATAAATATTTACAGCCTCAGAAACTATGTACACAGTCTCTATGAGTCGGAACCGACTCCACAGCACATAATAATAACAACAACAACAACATTGGAATGCTGAAGTTAGAAATAAACTGGGGATAGTAGTTGAAAAATATGGCTTTGGTGATAGAAGCAGTGAGGGAGACCACATTATAAAATTTTGCAAGACTAATGACTTATTCATTGTGAATACCATTTTTCAGCACTTAACAACAACAAAAACATGTGGACCTCTCCAGATAAAACACACAGAAATCAAACCAATTTCATCTATGAATCAAGAGCAAAGATGTTAGTTTGAGGCCTGATGCCAGCCATGGTATTTTCAATAACCTCTTATACATGTGAAAGGTGAACAGATCATCAATAATTTATCTTCAAGTTTAAGATGAATAAAATGAAAATTAGTCCACAGAAGCCCAAACCTGACCTTGTGAATTGCTGTTGACTGCAGTCAACTTGGCTCCAACTCATAGCGATCCTGTATAGCAGTCAAGGAGTGACTGGTGAGTTTGAACCTCCTACCTAGAAGTCCTGGTGTGGTACTACAAGATAAGTACTCAACAGCAGGGTCAGTTTGATTGGCAAAGTCGGCAGTTCAAACTCACCAACCTCCTAAGAAACCCTACACAAGGTCGTTATGAGTCAGAATCGACTTGATGGTGTTTAGCAACAACAACAACCTTAAGATGCAAACCACCATGTGGTCCAGTACTTGTCGTTCAGATGAACATAACTCCACCTGAATGTATACTACATCTAAAGAATGGATTTGATGCAATAGATGTCAATGACCAAAGCTCAGAGGAGTTGTGGGATGACATTAATAACATTATACATGAAGAAAGAAAATGGTCATTAAAGACAGGAAAGAAAGAAAAGAACAAAATTACATTATAAGAAACTCTGAAACTAACTCTTGAACATAGAGAAGCTAAAATGACTAGAAGAAAGGATGATGTAAAACATCCGTATAGGAAATTTGAAAGGGCAGCTTAATAAGACAAAGTATTATAATGAAATGTGCAAAAACCTGGAGTGAGAAAACATAAGAACGCAGTCAACATTTTTCGAACTAGAAGTACTAAAGAAGTTTAAAAATTGGCTTGCAATACTGAAGGGGCTTGTTGCCAGGTGTCATCAAGTGGGTTCCAATTCATAGAAACCTTATGGACAATAAAACATAACATTGCCTAATTTTGTACTATTCTCAAAATAGTTACATTTCAGCACATTGTTGTTGCCACTTTGCCAACCCATATCCTTCATGTCTTCTTCTTTTTCCTGATTGTCCACTTTACCAAACATGATGCCCTTCTCTAGAAAGCAGGGTTTTCTAGTAGCATGTACTAGTTTGAGAGAGGAACTCTCACGATCCTTGCTTCTAAGAAGCATTTTGGCTGTACTTCTTCCAAGAAAGATCTGTTCGTTATTCGGGAAATCTGTGGTAATTAAAAGATTCTTCTCCAATACCACAGCTCAAATGCAACAATTTTTCTACCACCTCACTTATGCATTGTCCAACATTCACATGCATATGAGGTGATTGAAAATACCTTACCTTAGACCAGGTTCATTCTAATGTATCTTTGCTCTTTAATATTTTAAAGGGATCTTTTGCAACAGATATATCTAATGCAATGCATTGGTTAGTTTCATTACTGCTGCGTGCATGAGTGTTGATTGTGGATAAAAGTAAATTGAGGTATTTGACAGCATCAAACTTTTCTCCATTTTCATTATGTTATTTATTGGTTCATTTGTGAAGATTTTTGTTTTCTTTACATTGCAGTCCAATCAATACTGAAGGTTGTAGTCTTTGATCTTTATCAGTAAGAACTTCAATATTCTTTGCTTTCAGCAAGCAAAGTTGTGTCATCTGCATATCATATGTATTCTTTCTCTAATCCTGACCCCACCTTCTTCATATACTCTAACTTCTCAGAATACTTGCTCAGCATACAGACTGAATAATTATGATGACAGAATAAAACCCTGGCACACACCTCTCCTGATTTAAAACCATTTAATAGCCTATTGTTCTCTTTGAGTGACTCCCTCTTGGTCTATGTGCAGGTTCCTCATGAGCACAATTCATCCTAGAAAATCCATTTTTTGCAGTGTTATCCATAGCTTGCTATGATCCATACTTTTGCATTGTGAATAAAACACAAGTAAACATCTGTCTGGTTTTCTGTGCTTTTAGCCAAGATCTATATGATGTCAACATTGATATCCCTGGTTTTATGTCCTCTTCAGCATCCTACTTGAATTTCTAACACTTCCTTGTCAATATGCTATTGCAATTGTTGAATTATCTTCAGCAAATTTTTATTTGCATGTGATAATTATGATACTGCTCAATGATTTCCACAGTCCATTTGGTCATCACTCTTTGGAAAGTGCAAAAATACAGATCCGTTTTAATTGGATGGTGAGGTAGCTGTCTTCAAAACACTGCATCAATTTGTTGAATGATTTCATTTTGTAGTCTAATTCCTGGACCCTTGTGTTTCACCGATACCCTCAGTGCAGTTTGGACATCTGGCTTCAGTACCATTGGTTCTTGATCATATCGATCATTTCTTTTCATTACAGTAACGGTGCATTCTTTCTTTCTTTTTTATGCTTTATGCATTACTCAATAATTTTACCACAGAATCCTTCAATGTTAAAATTAGAGATTTGGATTTTTTCTTCAGTTATTTCAGCTTGAAAAGTGCTGAATGTGGTCCTACCTTAGGTTTTCTAGCTCTATATCCAGACATATTTCATTATGATAATTTACTTTGTCTTTTCTAGCTGCCTTTTGAATTTTTCTTTTCAGCTCTTTTACTTTCTTATTTTGGCCATTTACTTTAGCTTCTCTATGCTCAAGAGCAAGTTTCACATTCTCTTCTGACATCCAATTTTCACTTCTCTTTCTTATCAGTCATTTTAATAACCTTTTGCTTTTTCCCCTTATGATATTCTTCATGTCATCCCACAATTCTTCTGATCTTCAGTCATTAGGGTTTATTGTATCAAATGTGTTCTAGACATGGTGTCTAAATTCAGGTGAGATATATCCAAGGTCATTATTGTCACTCACTTCAACTCGTTTAATTTTTTTTTTCAGCTTCAGCAATTTATGATCTGTTCCACCGTCTACCCTGGACATGTTTTGACTGATGATATTGAGCTTCTCTACCATCTCTTCCCACGTATGCAGTAAATTTGATTCCTGCATATTCCACCTAGTGAGCTCCATGTGTATACTTGCCTTTTATATTATTTAAAAAATGGTATTTGCAATGAAGAAGTCACTGGCCTTATGAAATTCTGGCATGTGATTTCCAGCATCATTTCTACCACCAAGGCCATATTTTCCAACTACTAATCCTTTCTCTTTCTGTACTTCACATTCCTATCATTAGTAATTATCAATTCATCTTGATTGAATGCTTGATAAATTTCAGACTGAAGAAGTTAGTAGAATTCTTCAGTTTCATTATCACTGGTTTTAGTTGTTGGTGAGTAAATTTGAATAATATACTCTTTCAAGTAAGCATATAGATATTATTACATCACAGACAGCATTCTACTTGAAGATAGGTCTTTAGATGCTCTTTTTAATGTTGAATGACACACCATTTCTCTTCAATATGATGTTCCTGACACTGTAAATTATGTGCTTGTCAGATTTGAAACGGCCAGTACCAGTCCATTTTAGTTCATTATGCATAGCATATCAATCTATGTATTCTATTTCATTTTTTACAACTTCCAAATTTCCTAGATGCAAACTTCCTACATTCCACATTATGATTATTAATGTTGTTTTTGATACGTGCCATCGAGTTGGTACTGACTCACAGTGACCTTATGCACAGCAGAATGAAACACTGCCCGATCCTGGGCCAACCTCACTATTGTTGCCACG
>NW_006409076.1:375993-377053 GCF_000296735.1 Chrysochloris asiatica
GATTGCAACTTAAAATGAAAAAAGAAAAAAATACATATATATATACAACAGGATCAATAAACAACACCATGATAAATGGAGAAAAGATTGAAGTTGTCAAATGTTTTATTTTACTTGGATCTACAATCAACATTAATGGAAGAAACTGTCAAGAATTCAACCAATGTGTTGCATTAGGCAAATATGCAACAAAAGACCACTTTAAAGTATTAAAGTACAAATATGTCATGTGGAGGGCTAAAATGTACTTCGCCCAATTCATGGTATCTTTAATCACCTCATATACATATGAGAATTGAACAACGAATAAGGAAGATTATAGAAGAACCTATGCACTTGAATTATGGTGTTGTCAAAGAATATTGAATATACTAAGAACAAACAAATCTATTTAAGAAGAAGCATGATTCTATTCTTCCTTGGAACTGAGGATGGTAAGACTTAGTCTCTCCTACGATTGGCACAGTGGCAGCAGTCATGGGCTCAATCAAACATAACAATGATTATGAGGTTGACGCCAAGAAATTTGGAAGACAACTATCTGGTCATCTGATTGGAAGAGATCTGTATTTGTGTCCATTTCAAAGAGAGGTGAGCCAATGGAATGCAGAAATCATCAGACAATATATTTTATACCCCATGAGGGTAATTTTACTAAAGGTAATACAGAAATGGTTACAAGCATACATTGACAGAGAACTTCCAGAGGTTCAAGACAGATTTAGAAGAGGCTGTGGAACAAGGGATATCATTTCTGGTGTCTGATGGATCTTGGCTGAAAGGAAAAAATACTAGAAACATGTTTACCTGTGCATTATTGATTGTGTGGATCATGACAAGCTATGGACAACATTGCAAAGTATGAGTATTCTGGAACACTAAATTACGCTCACGAGGAATCTGTACATGGACCAGGAGGTAGTTGTTCAAACAGAACATGGGGGCACCGAATGGTTTAAAATTAAGAAAGGTGTGCGACAGTCTTGTGTTCTTTTACCATACTTATTCAGCCTGTATGCTGAGCAGATAATCCAAGAAGAAAAATGTGGTATCAGGATTG
>NW_006409076.1:377713-383790 GCF_000296735.1 Chrysochloris asiatica
TGTGGCACTGTGGGTTAATGCGCCAGACTGCAAAGCTGTTTGAACTGCAAGGTTGGTGGTTCAAGCTCACCAGCTGCTCCTTGGAAACACTATACAGGGTCACTGTGGATTGGAATCGACTCAATGGCACTCAAAAACAACAACAAGGTAGAGGGTCAGAGAAAAAGAGGAAGACCTAAACGAAATGGAATGGCAAAGTGTCAGCATCAATGGGCTTAAGCATGGCAACGATTCTGGGGTATGCCCAGGACTAGGCAGTTGTTTCCTTCTGTTGTGCCTAGGATCACTATGAGTCTGTATAGACTTAATGGCACCTAACAACAACATCAAATAATTCAGTTAAAAAATGGGGATTGGACATGAACAGACACTTCACTAAATAAGACATTCTAGTAATCAACAAATTATGACATAATGGACACAAATATTAACCTTTAGAGAGATGTAAATGGCAAGAACAATAAGATGATTGTCTCAACCCAGCATTAATTGCAAATATCAATAAAACTGAAAACAGCAAATGCTGGCAAAGCTGTGGAGAGACTGGAATCCTCATCAACTGCTGTTTGCTGTTGTTGTTAAGTGCTATGAAGTCAGTCCTGACCCATAGCAACCCTGTATAGCGTTTCTGAATTGCTGCTGGTGGGTTTTAAGCGCTGACCTTGTAGTTCAAATAATCCTTTCAATTCAGTGCCTTATCCTGCACAACTACACCAAGACTCCCAACTGCCAGTAGCACTGAAAAATAGTGCAACCACTGTGGAAAATGAAATGCCACTTCTTCAAAATTTGAAAATAGAAATAACATTTGACCCAGGAATCCTACTTGGTATATATTCTAGACAAAAAGGAGTCACCACACAAATAGATATATGCACATCCCCATTCATAGCAGCATTGTTCACAATAGCTTAATGATGAAAATAACTTAAATGTCCACCAATAGAAGATTGGATAAACAAACTCTGGTACATACATTCAATGGAATGCTATGCAACATTAAAGGATAATAATTAATCTACAAAATACCTATAATATGGATTTTTTTATTCTAAGTGAATAAGTCAGCCACAAAGAGACAAATATCATATAAGAAGACTTTTTAAAGGGTCCAAAAAGAAAAACAGATTTCCATACTGAAAGAGACATTCTTAGATAGTTACCAGGACTGAGAGGGGAAGGGAGGGTGAGCCAAAGGCTTAAGCGTGTTGTTTTTGTTAAGTGTCATCAAGTCAATTCTGACTCATATGGACCCTGTATAGGGTTTCTGAGGAGCAATTGGTGGGTTTGAACTGCTGACCTTATGGTTAAAACTGACTCTGTAGTTCAGTGCTTATCCACACCAGGTAGGAGGGTAGATACGTGTTAAGTTGAGTTAAGAGGAACATAATTATAAAGAAAAAGAAATCTATTTAAAAAAACAAAACAAAACACTAAACACAAAGAAAATAAATAAAAACACTTGTTACTTAATTTTTGTTTTTATATAGTTACACAATTGCCAAGGTACTTAGTCATTGTAGAGTTCATTATTATTGTTTTATATTCAGAAGTTTTTGAACTTTTGACACCAGTGATTAATATCTAGTTATTTAGATATTTTATGTATACAGCATCATCCTAGTTAACAAATTAATAACTGTGTTCCTGTAATGCATTATTTATTGAAAGGTCAGACTCTTTGCAATCTCAATACTAATTATGCCTATAAATGGTTGAATTTTTAAAATACATATGCTTATATCTAGTCCTACTTACATATCTAGGTTCTAAATCCATTCATATGTTAGAAAATATTATCTTATTAAATACTTTTAAGATACCTTCCTTTAAAAACTAACAGCAAAAAGAGATTTTACATATCTACTGTCCAGAATATTAATCACTAAATACCCATTTTCTTTTCCAAATTTCTTGCCTGTTTTACAACATTAACTTTACTTAATCCCTGATAAATGTGTGAACTGTTCTGGCTTGTATAGAATCACATGATTATAAACTTGCTAAGAGCACAGGGTTAAACTATCTGAGATGCAAAATTTGTAAGCAGGACTCTGGGCCACTAAAGTGTAGCCTCAGGGTCTAGAAGCAGGCTTTTCACTCATGCCTGTTTATTTTAAATGCCTTTTTGAAAATCAAAATATTCAAATGCCATTCAACAACAAAGTAATCCATAGTTTATTCCAATTGATCTAAAATTTCACAAAGATTCATTTTGCAAAGTCCTGGTCCCATTTACATGTCGATGTAAATTAGTGTTGATTAGACAAGTGAACCCTATCTCCAAAGGAAAAGCCCTGCACTGACCATCTAAAAAACTATTGGAACTGACTTGACCTTTGGTAGAAATGCACTGTGATGGAATAATGTCCCTTTTGCCTGAAGACAAGCACTCAAGTGATGTCAGCTGTGCTTGAAGAGAGCATTAAAACATTTTCTATTTAAACAAATGGACAACAGATGCTAATAGCAAAGCAAATTTAATTTCTATGACTCCAGTGCACTCTAGAATGGATGCACATGCTTTGCTTCCCTTCATATTATTTAGTAATATGATTGTCAGTCATAACTTGAAAGTGTTCCATACTTTCAATTTACTTTTCAGCATATATTTTGCACACTAATTTGGAAAAATCAATAAAAATATTAAAATTCACCATATTGTTCTGGTACAGCACTTTCAGATAAGCACTTGTCTGCTAATCTTAAAGTCAACATTTCAAACCCACCAGCCACTCATAGGAAACCCTATACAGAGTTGTTGTGAGTTGAAACTGACTTTACAGAACTTAATAACAACAACAACAATATTGTCCAACTATGAAGGGTCTTTGCCAATGAAGTACTATTGTAGCAGTGAAGGTTGTGTGCTGTCAAGTCATTTATGACTCACAGCAACTTTATATAGGGTTTCCAAGACTGTAAATCTATAGAGAGCAGAAAGCTTCATCTTTCTCCCATGGAGCAGCTGGTAGATTTGAACTGCTGACTTTGTGGTTAGTAGACCAACTTGTAACCCACTCTGCTAAATGCTATTTGTAAATAGCTGACTTAAGAGACAACACACTGGAATGTAATATTTATGATGACATATAGATAAGTCTTAAGTAAATAAATACTGTAGTACAAATAAAAGAAACCTCATCTACAGGTTTATTGTACAACAGCATCATCTGTCTTAATTAACCTTAAGATTACTTATTTGAAAATGAATTTATTTGGCAAGGTATGTCAAAAGTATTATCTTAATTTCTCATGTGATAGTGGGGTGCTGTTTTAGATGTCATTCTGCTGGTCCTCAAATCAGCACGACCCAGTGTATATGGATTCAGAAGAACATACTGCTGTGTCCTATACCATCCCCACTGTAAAAAGGATGATGATACCAACTATTCTTCTTGCAGTATTCTCTGCTCAGCTGGATTCAATAATGCATTTCAGTGTCCACACAGGTCTCAGCTACAACACTCACAGTTATGGAGTTTATTAGAAAAGTTAATAGATTATAATTCAGGGCCAGAAATCCTCAGAACAGAGTTATTAGGATACTCTTTCCTCGGAGTCCTGGTATGGCGCTGTGGGTCAATGAGCTGGACTGCAAAGTCAGTTTGAACCACAAGGTTGGCGGTTCTAGCTCACCAGTCATTTCTTGGAAACCCTATACAGGGTTGCTATAGGTTAGAATCAACTCGATGGAACTTAATAACAACAACAACTCTTTCCTCAGCTATGTCCACAGGCAGGTTTCTCTCTGGCTGGCCAATGTTACAAGCTCTTTTAGGACTGCTAATAAATGCTCACAGAACAAACAACTCCACTGTTAACCTCAGCCTGAAGATACTTAGATCTAGTTCCTTGGGTCAGAAAACCTACCCCTACCATTTAAGAGCCTGTAGGCACCACACTCTGCAAGCAAGTCTCCTCCCCAAAGTCATTCAGCTTTACTTGCTTCTTGGATTGGGAAGGCCAATGCTCTGTCTTGTGCTTTGCTTCTTCTTCTGCTGCTGCTCCTCTGCCATTCCTCAGATGCCACTCCTTTCAATCCCTGGCTTGAGGAAGTTCAATGTGTAAAAATCTCTGAGTCTAAAGGTTGTACTTTACTCCTGACTCTTGCTTCTTTATGGGAAAAGATGCTGACAGGATTGTGTGAGTCAGCGTGAGTGGTTAACAGTGATTGGTTTCTCCTCCTGCTTCTGATATGACTTATTTTATACATGCTAGAGTTCTAGGTGTGTTTTTTTTACAATCACAGAAAGACTAACAGAAAAATTAAAAAAAAAAAAAATGACAGTCTAATTGGACAAGGATAATCAAGTAGTTTTTCTGGGAGCCATCAAGGCAAACAGTCAAGTACTTTTAGGACAAATCCCCCTCCAAGACTGAAACTCAAAGGGAACACATGAGCAGGCATGTAAGATTGCTGGTGACCATGTTGGTCTACTGGTGAGTGGAAGTGGAAGTGGTCTACTGGTGAGTTCAACCACATTCCATAGGCTCCCATTCATCTGGATATGAGAGAGATAAGAGTATGATCTGGTGGGTCCAAAGTCTGATGCAACCTGGGGATGCCTGAGCCCATGGACAATGACATAGCCACAGAGGGCTAGAGCTGAGAGTGAAATGTCCAGCTGATATGAAGTAAGGGGAGACACACAAGAATGCCCAAAAAAGAACGCCAAAAAGGAAATAAGTGCAAATTGTTACAAACTGATGAAATCAAACTATTCTTATGGATGTAGTAGCTCAAAATACCAACTGAGAGGGAAGGAGCCTTCACATCAAGTATCAATCCTATCTCCTCTGTATACAGGGTTGATATGGGCAGGCAACTTAGACATTGGCTACTTAAAATGGGGGAGGGGAGCAGGTATAAAGGCACAAACTGATTGGCTTACAAATTTTCAAGAGGGAGATTTGTTTCAGAGTGTGTGGGGGAAGGTAGAATCCCCATAGAATGGTTTTCATATTGTCTAGACAGGTCTGGGATAAGATTTTTATGATTCAATAGTGAATCATTGTTATCATAACTAATTGCAATTGTCATAACTGTAAAGGTAGAAGTTTTGTAGCAAAAAGGAGGGAGTAGTTAATATTATAGTCCAGGAACAGAGGACCCTAGGACCATTGAGGGAGAGGAGCATGAGCAGAATGTGGGACCCTATCCACAGAAGCAGCAACACCAGAGATGGAGGCAGAGATAAGAAGAGAAAGCACAAAGCAGCTGAAGACTCTAGACTTATGGAAAGAAAAACGCTGTGTGTTGAGTGCTGGGAGGCAGGCTTGCAGAATGGGCCCTTTGGTTGTTGAAATGATTATATACTAATGAGTGTTTGTTTGTTTGTTTGTTTTTGTGTGTGTGTGTACATCTCAAAAAAATCAAAACACAAAGAAGGAATAGAAACAAATACTGTTGAATGATGCATAGAGGAGATTGCAATTATTGCAATGAAATGATGAGTATAAAACCAATGTCCACCCATATAAATTACCACTCAATTCACAATAAAAATGGAAAAAAAAAAATTTCTGTTGTAGTGACTGGTATGAAGCAGTGGCCACATTCTACTTGATTTATCTCCTTGAGCTTATCTCCATGTTCTGAGCCACTTGACATTATTCTTCTCTTGTCTTTCATCTTATAACACACTCTGTTGTTAGTAAAAAAGTGATGTGGGAAGAAATAGAGGAAAGAAATTTTATATTCAACAAATCATACACGTTGTTTCAGCTCAATGGTTGAATCCCTCCATATAACAACAGTTATACCACTTTCTCCCTGTGGTTCTTATTTCCATCCCCCCCTCCTTCTCAATCCTTCTGAATTTTATATTTAGGTAAATGTTGCCCTTTTTATCTTAAACAGTTGACCATTATATAGTGAGCATACCTTACTGGTATTGTTGTCCCACCCTCTATACCTATTTTGTTGAAAATTGTGCCATGAGGGTAAGTATCATTCCAGGCCTGAAGGGTGGTCATGAGCCATTGTTGTGGGTTCCTCCAGGCTTTTTCTGACCTGTAAGCCTGATCTTTATATATATATATATATATATATATATATATATATATATATATAT
>NW_006409076.1:387140-390192 GCF_000296735.1 Chrysochloris asiatica
TCTATCTATCTATCTATCTATGTAATTTTGAGGTTTGTTCCACATTATCTCCCACTCCATCGGGACCCTTCTAATGTGATCCCTGTCAGAGCATTTGGTAGTGGTAGCCAGGCACCATCTAGTACTTCTGGTCTCAATGTCATAGAGACTATTGTTCATGTGTTCCAATAATCCATTGAACTAATTGATTCCAAGCATCTTCAGTTTTTATTACTTTTTTTTCTTTTTAGATGATTAGTCATGAGTTTTAAAAATCTGAGTCACATTTCACCAGAGTAGGGTGTAGAGCATTTTCTTTGTGGACTATGTTATGCCAATTGATCATGGTATCCCCTGAGAATATGGTCCTGATCCCCCAAGCCCAGCAAATCATTGTTTCAAGTGTTTGTTAACGTCTAAGCAGTTTTTATAATTTTCCTCCCTGTATGCTCCATAATATGGGAGCTACAGGTTAGTGTGCTAGACTGTAAGGTCAATTTGAACTGCATGATTGGCAACTCAAGCTCACCAACCACTCTTTGGAAACCCTATATAGAGTTGCAAGGAGTTGGACCTGACTCACAGCACTTAACAACAGCAACAAAGCACCACCACATTCCTAGTTGTGTTATCAGCAAAGGTAAATGTTGTTGTTGTTATGTGTCATTGATTCAGTCCCAACTCATAGCTAACCTGTATAGGGTTTCAAAAGAGAGGCTGGTCAGTTCCAACTGTCAACTGCGTTGTTCAAACAGACCTTGTGGTCTAGTGCTTATCTTATAGCACCACACAAGGATTCCACAAAGGTAAATACCCATGTACAAATATCCTTTGTTAAATCCTTGTATACCTGTAAGCATACTCCCTTTCTCCCTCCCTTCTTGTCTCATTTGTGTGTCTGTCCATGTAAACTACTTTTTAAAGTAATGAAAATGAAAAAATATAGAGTTAGAAAACTCAAAGAAAAGAACATGCTTGGCATTTCTCAATCTGAAATAAATACAAAAATATTCAAGTCTTGAGTTGCTATATTTAAAGGTTCAACTAGAAAATATTTGAATGATGCAAGAAGCATCAAAAGAAGATGGACAGTATATACAGAATTATAGTACCAGAAAAATATTGCTTGATGTCCAATCATCATGGAGGCAGCATAAGATCAAGAATTGATGGTACTAAAGGAAGAGTTCCAAGTTGCAATGATAACATTGTCCAAAAATCCTCAAGGAAATGACAGAATACCAATTGAGATGTTTCAACAAATGAATGCAAAACAGGAAGCACTCACTACTTTATTCCAAGAAATTAGTAAGACAGCTATTTGACCAACCAACTTGAAGACATCCACATTTGTGTCCCGTCCAAAGAAAGATGCAGCAGAATGCTAAAATTATTGAGCAATATGATTAATATTCCATCGAAATAAAATTATACAGAAGAAAATTTTTAAAACAAACATTATAGAAGTACATCAAGTGCCATAAATTCAAACTGGATTCACAAGAAGATGTGGAACAATGGATACCAGTGCTAATATCAGATGAATCTTGACTAAAAGCAGAGAATATTAGAAAGATAAACAATTACCTATGATTTATTGCTATGTGGATCATAACAAATCATAGATAACGTTGTACAAAATTGGAGTTCAAGAACACTTGTGTTCATGTGGGAACTGTACATAGACCAAAGGATTATTCAAACAGATTAAGGGAATATTGTGTGGCTTAAAATTAGGTAAAATGTGCATCAAGTATGTATCCTTGTGTCATACTTATTCAGTCTATATGCTGAACAAATAATCCAAGAATCTGAATTATAAAAAAGAATACCGTATCAGGATTGGAAAAAGGATTATTAACACACATGCTATGCAGTTGAATAATATTGATTGCTGAACTTGATGTGAAGATTAAAGAATACAGCATTCAGTATGGATTATAATTCAAACAAAGCAAGCAAAAATATTCACAATTAGACAAACATGATAAACAGAGAAAAGATTAAGTTGTCAAGGATTTCATTTTAATTTGATCCACTATCAACATCCACTGAAGCAGCAGTCAAGAAATCAATTGACTTATCATACTGGGTAAATCTTCTGCAAAAACTTCCTTAACATTTTAAAAGCCAAAGGAGTCATTTTGAGGACTAAGATGAACCTAGCTGAAGCCATCCAACACTCTTCTGTCAGTTTGTTGCACTATGGTGATTTGTGTGTTGCAGTGATGCTATAAGCTGTACTACAGGTATTTTGAATGCTCTCAGAGTAGCCCAAGGTCAACAGATTTCAGCTGAGCTTCCATACTAAAACAGACTCAGAAAAAGGAGAGGAAGACTACTGCTAAATTTAGCCAATGAAAACCTTGTGAATAGCAGTGAAACAATGTCAGATTGTACCAGAATATTTAATACTGAAACATGAATAGTACCAGAATATTGTCAGAAATAGCACCAGATGACGAGCCTGTCAGGCTTGAAGGCACTCAAAATACGACTGGGAAGAGCAGCCTCCTTAAAGTAGAGTTGACTGTGGTAACGCCAATGGAGTAAAGCCTTCAGAACTTCAATTTGCTGATGAGACACAACCACAAATAAGGAGATAAAGCTATGAATATCTATTAATAATTGAAACATAGATTGTACAAAATATGAATCTAGGAAAATTGAAAAGTGTCAAAAATGAAATGGAATGAATAAACATAGATATCCTAGGCACTAGTAAGTTGACATGGGCTGATGTTGGCCATTTTGAACTGGTGATAATATGGTTTACTATGCTGGCAATGACAAATTTAACAGAATTGGTGTCAGATTCATCATCAAAAAGAACATTTCATAATCTATCTTGAAGTACAATGCTGTCTTGGATAGGATAATATCCATAGGCCTACAAGAAAAATAAGTTAATACAATTGTTAATGAAATATACTGAGCAACCATAAAGCCAGTGATGATGAAATTGAAGAATTCTACCACCTCCTTCAGCCTAAAATTGATAAAACCTGCAAACATATTTTATTGATTGTTGTTGTTGTAGTCAAGTGCCGTCAAGTCAATTCTGACCCATAGC
>NW_006409076.1:392332-393672 GCF_000296735.1 Chrysochloris asiatica
AGACCAGAGAATAATTAATGCATTTGTTTTATGGTATTGGAGAAGAATAACAAAGGTGCCAAGGACTGCCAGAAAAACAAATAAATCTGTGAAGGATGAAGTAAAATCTGAATGCTCCTTAGTAGCCAAGATGACCAGACTTTGTGTCTTATACTTCACACAAGTTGTCAGGAGGGAAGAGTCTCTGGAGAAGGACATGATGCTTAGTAAAGTGTTTGTTGTTATTGTTAAATTCAGAGTCAATTCTGACTCATAGCGACCCTATATAGTGTTTCCAAGGAGTGTCTGGTAAGTTTGAACTAGTGACCTTTTGATTCAAACCAACCTTGCGGCCTAGTGCTTTATCACACTGCACTGTACAAGGACTTCAGGGAAAGTGTAGGGACTATGAAAAAGTGGGAGACACCCAATGAGATGGATTGGCATAATGGCAGCAACAATGGGCTCAAGTGTAGCAGCAATTGTGAGGATCACACAGGACTGGGTGGTGTTTCATTCATTGTACATAGGGATGCTATGCGTCCCATTTAAAAAAAAGAAAGATAACCAATTCAGAATATTTAATCTCAACAGATAAGATTTCATTTTTTCTCACAATGTCTAAAAAATATACTCACTGTCATGAAGTTTATTTTGACTCGTTGTTATTAATCCATTGAGTCAGTTCCCACTCATAGTGAACATGTATATGGTTTTGGAGCTGGTGGGTTTGAACTGCCAAACTTGTGGTTAGCAGTCCACTACTGGTTACCAGGACTCATTATTGTTGTTGTTGTCAAGTGCTGTAGAGTCACTTCCATCTCACAGTGATCCTGCATAGGGCTGCCGAGAAGCAGAGGGTTCAGTGCTTAAGCAATACTATAAGATAGAGTAGAACTGTTCCATAGGATTTCTGAGGCTGTACCATAGGATTTCTGAATCTTTACAGAAGCAGACTGTCTGATAGTTTTCAGCAGAGCAGCTGGTGAGCTCAAACCATAGGCCATTTGGTTAGTAGCCTAATACTCAACACACTGCACCACCAGGGAAATTTCTTCTCACTAAATACCCATATTTCACATTGAGGATTTATTGTTTCCCAGCACAGCTTGTCTAATTAGAGGTGTACTTTGAAAGTTTACTCTCGAATGAAAATATTAGCTAGAAACCAGTTATCCCAGATGCTGCCCCTGAAGAAAACATTAATCAATTTTGTTATCTGTAATCTCAGAGATGCCCTTGTTCTTTATCTTTTCTGAAACAAAACCATTTAGTATTATCTTTTGAGTCTACTGTTGTTGTTGTTAGGTGCCATCGAGTTGGTACCAACTCATAGTGACCCAATGAACAACAGAACAAAA
>NW_006409076.1:394727-398567 GCF_000296735.1 Chrysochloris asiatica
GTGTGGCACTGTAGAGTCAGCACTGGACTGCGAAGCAAAATGTTGGTGGTTCAAACTCACTTGCTGCTCCTTGGAAACCCTATATAGGGTCTCAATGAATCAGAATCAACTTGATGGCACTTAACAGCAACAATAAAATACTATATATAATAAACTGCTAGGTACACATTCTCTTGAGTATATTTTTATGACATAATTAAATGATCACAGTTTCTAGAGGGAACTTACACAAATCCATAAAGTTTAAAAAATATATATTAATAGATTGGGGTTATACAAAACAACTGCTCCTATTAACAATTAGTAAATACAACCTGACAGTATGACCAGTGCAGATTTCAACATATTCCCATAATAATTGTGGGATATAATCAGATATAGTGTTGGAAGATGAGCCCCTCTGGATGGCAGACATTCAAAATACAATTGGGAAAGAGCTACTTCCTCAAAATAAAGTTGACCATGAAGACACGAATGAAGTTAAAGCCTTCAGGGCCTTCATATGCTGATGGGGCACAACTCAAAATGAAGAGAAATATCTGTAAACAGCCATGAATAATTGGGAAATAGAATGCTTGAAGTATGAATCTAGGAAAGGTGAAAATTGCCAAAAATAAGATGGAACGCATAAACATCAATATCCTAGGTTCTACTGAACTGAAAATACCTGTCTTAGTCTGGAAGCTGCACTGAAACCTGCCCAACATGAGTGCTCTGCTAGTATTTAAAATACCACTCACATAACTTATAGCATCACAGCAACACATAAGCAATCAAAGTACAACAAACAGACCAAAGAGTGGTGAAATGGTGTTTTTTGAAGAGCTTAATCATATTATTTAAGTATCCCCCAATCAAACCAGATCCATAACAAGAAGAACTATGGTTAGTGGCCTCTTAATAGCTAAAGAGGTTTCATATTATTCTGTGCAATAAACTTCCATCTCACAAAGGTCTGGAGAGGAAAAACAAACACAAAATACAATCACTATCATTGGTTCCCAGTGGTATTTCAAACTTAATTGGACTGCCTGAAAGAGGTATATGAACCATGTCCATTTGGTGGAAAAAATCTAAAGCATAGGATACTGGGTGTTTGTGCAATAATGCACTAGAAAATCAACTTCCAAATTAAGGAGGGTTGTATTTGTACTTGGTCAATGAAAGTGATAACCAACTTTAGAATTACTAGGCTAAGTAATCTTTTGTGGATTCTACTTTTCCAAGTCCTCTCTTTCCTACTGCAGTGGTGGTTTTGGTATTAGATTGGTTTGATGCTGTTACTTACCAGCTTGCCTCAGAGTCATGGAATGACACTGCAGAATAAGCACTGGAACATAAGACTGTTTTGAACTCCAAGGTCAGCAGCTCAAATTCTCCAGATACTCCTTGGAAACCCAATTTAAAGTATGTATGAGTAAGAACTGACTTGATGGCATTTAACAACATCAATAACGTTGCCTCAGGTGAAGCTATGTTTTTGGCATCAACAGCACTTCAACAGTAATTTTATTTCCTAGATGCTTTAAAATACCAGATTCTTACTTTAAAATAACAAGTAGTTTTAAACATGTCCTATAGAAATCTTAGATAAGACATAAGTTCCAAATAATATCAGGTTCATCAGTTCTCTTTTGCCATTTTGAAAATTTTCTCTTCTGACTGGTATTTAAAATTTTAAAAGACATGAAGGAAATTACTATGGAAGTTCCAGGGCGCTCTCCTTTTTTGTTTTGAGCGTAATACTCATCTAGAATTTGTAGCAGAAACTATGTGACTTCTCAGTTTAATCTCTCTTAGGGGCCACCACTCTAATAAATACCAATATTTATGCATTCCATTTCATTTTTTTCAATTTCCAATTTTCCTAGATTCATAGTTTGTACATTCCATGTTAGAATTATTAATGGATGTTTACAGCTGTTTTTCTCCATTTCGAGTTGTACCCCATCAGCAAATGAAGGTCCCAAGGGCTCCACACCCGCAAACTTTACTCGATTCCCATCATCAAGGTCAACTCTACTTTGAGGAGGCAGCTCTTTCCCAGTCACATTTTGAGTGCCTTCTAACCTGAGAGGCTCATTTTCTGGCACTATATCTGACAGTGTTTCTTTGTTATTCATAAGGTTTTCAGTGATTAAATATTCAGAAGTAGTTTGTCTCTCCTTCTTCCTAGCCAGTCTTTGTCTGGAAGCTCATCTGAAACCTGTCTACTGTGAGTGACCCTTCTGGTATTTAGAATAACAATGGCATAGTTTCCAGAACCACAATAACTCATAAATCACCACAGTATGATAAACTGATAGACGACTGGTGTTGGTGAAATGTACAAAGTATCAATCTAGAAAAACTGGAAATTGTAAAAAATGAAATGGAACACATAAACATCAATAGCTTAGGTGTTGGTAAGCTGAAATGGACTGGTAGTGGCCATTTTGAATCTGAAAACCACATGGTTTACTATGCTGGGAATGACAAATTGAGGAATGGTGAAATGGTGTTGCATCCATCGTCAAAAAGAATATACCAAGATCTGTCATGACGTACAATGCTGTCTGTGATAGGATAATATCCATGCACCTACAAGGAAGACCAGTTAATACCACTATTATTCAAATTTATGCACCAACCACTAAAGCCAGTGAGGATGAAATAGAAGAATTCTACTAATTTCTTCTACATGAAATTGATCAAATATGGACTCAAGATACTGCAGTGGTGTTAGTGGTGGTTTTGGTATTAGATTGGTTTGATGCTGTTACTTACCAGCTTGCCTAAGAGTCGTGGAATGACACTGCAGAATAAGCACTGGAACATAAGACTGTTTTGAACTCCAAGGTCAGCAGCTCAAATTCTCCAGATACTCCTTGGAAATCACTGGGGATTGGAATGCAAAGGTCAGAAATAAAGAGGAAGAATCAATAGTTGGAAAATATGGCCTTGGTGATAAAAATGATGCTGGGGATCACATGATAGAATTCTCTAAAACCAGTTATTTGTTTATTTCAAATACCTTTTTTAAACAGCATAAGAGACAACTATACAAATGGACCTTACCAAATGGAATACACAGAAATCAAATTAACTACATCTGTTGAAAGAGAAGGTGGGGATGCCCCATATCATCAGCCAAAACAAGGCCAGATGCAGATGGTGGAACAGATAATCAATTGCTCATAAGCAAATTCAGTCTGAAGTTGAAGAAAATGAAAACAAGTCCATGAGAGCCAAAATATGACTTTGAATATATTCCATCTGAATTTAGAGATAATTTGAAGAACAGATTTGATACATAAGACACTAAAGAACAAAGACCACAAGAGTTGTGAGATGACATCAAGAACATCATACAGGAAGAAAGCAAAAAGTCATTAAGAAGAAAAGAAAGGAGGAAAATATCAAAATGAATGTCAGAAGAGATGCTGAAACTTGCTCTCCAGTGTAGAGATGCTAAAGTAAATGGAAGAAATGGGGGAGATGCAAGAGCTGAACAGAAAATTTCAAAGTTCAGCTGAAGAAGACAAAATCAAATATTACAATGAAATGTGCAAATATCTGCAGTTAGAAAACTGAATGGGAAGAACATGCTCATGCTGAGGGAACTGAAGAAAAAAATCAAGACGACATTCATTATTGAAAGATTATCTGGGAATATTATTGAATGACGCAGAAAGCAGCAAAAGAAAGATGGAAGGAATACAGAGTCACTGTACCAAAAGGAAATGGTTGATGTTCAACCATTTCAAGAGATAGCATATGATCAAGAGCCAATGATACTGAAGGAAGCAGACCAAGGTGCATTGAAGCCATTGGCAAAAAACAAGGAACCAGGATTTGATG
>NW_006409076.1:399094-400671 GCF_000296735.1 Chrysochloris asiatica
GTAAAGTATGAGTATTCTGGAACACTTAATTGTGCTCATGAGGAACCTGAACATAGACTTTAGAGGCAGTTATTTGACCAAGGGAACATTGAATGGTTTAAAATTAGGAAAGGTATGCACCAGGGTTGTATTCTTTCACCATACTTATTCATCCTGTATATTCAGCAAATAATTTGAGAAGCTTTGTTATATGAAGAAAAATGTGGCATCAAGAGTGGAATAAACTTGCAGTTTTGGAGGTGGCAGAGGCAGAGTCAGGTAGGACAGGTTCCATGGGGCGGGGCTGAAACTCAGAGAAGCTGCTTTCATGGAATAGCTCCAAGGCTCTGGATCAAGCATAATTTGTTGGGCTTTAGTTCCCCACACCCACCAGTGGAAAAAAATCACTGTATAAAGGAAAATATTGTGATTTAGGAATCTATCAGGACATGGGACTCCCTCTATGGACACCCTAGGCCAGATGAGTTCATAGGGCTGGGCCACAGCCATACCACCACAATGAACCAGTACTAAAAACCAGCACAGCGACATTTGCAAAAGGAGGTGAGGGGTATTATACATAGTTTTTCCTCCTCTTCCCTGTCATGCATTCTCTGCCCAACCCAGATGCTTTCAGGCAGGTGGGCACACACCCCAAAGGGTCCAGAATAGATCCCACAGTTTTTCCAAGGCACATATAGGAAGAGCCCCAATGGTCCCATGGGCTAATTCTTTGGTGGATGCTTATGACGTCTGACTCTGGGACCCAACCCTAAAATTAATTTGTGAGGGACCCTTTACTCCTGCCTACCCAGCAACAAAAAGGTGGGTCTGGACAGAAAGACAAATCATATGAACACTCTGTAAAATCCCAACATAAAATTATGCAATTATTTCAAGAATCATTCTGTGCAAATGCAGATACCTACCTGACCTTCAGAGAAAAATAACAGATAATCTTTCTCCCATTAAGTTCTTAATATCTTCTGTGCACCTCTACTATGGTGAATAGAGGAGTCTGAGTGAGTGGACACCCCCACCCACTGCTGGAGGTTTCTAAGGTGCACTCACACTTCCTGTTTAGCAGAGGCGATTGGCCAGTCGGCTACAGTTTTATTTTTGTTTTAGAGTGGTGGTTTTCATCTCTGCTTTAATATTGCTTCTGTTTTTGGTGCTTTTGATCATACATTTTTTTTTTTCCTGGATGTAGGAGATTTTAATATGCAGCTTTCAAAAAAGGTATAGAACCACCAGAAAGAAATTTGACAAAGTTACAGAGAAACTGAAAAACACAATCAACCAACTTGAACTCAGAGATGTGTACAGAGCACTCAACCCAACAACAGCATTTTCTCAAATGCTCATGGAAAAATCTATAGAATTGATCATATGTTAGGTCAAAAAGGAAGCCTCCATAAATTTACAAACATAAAACTACTATAAAGCATGCTTTCAAATCCCAGTGCTATAAAACTAGAAATCAACAATAAGAAGACCAAGGAAATACAGTTGAATACATAGAAACTGAATAACACCCTGCTGAAAAGTGACTGGGTAGAAGAAGAAATTAAACATGAATTCCCAAAGTTCCTATAAAC
>NW_006409076.1:408526-410225 GCF_000296735.1 Chrysochloris asiatica
GAAGGGAGCAATACACAAGAAGGGGAAGGGGAATGGAAGAACAATGCAGATGGAGGACCAGTCAGGCAGGTTTGCATGGGCTAAGCTGGACAGAGGTAAATGATGATGTATGCACAACCTTGGGACAGCAGGGCTCTGGGATATAGGGATTGAGGCATAGTTTGAATGGTTAAAAGAGTGGAATAATGTTAAGATGCTTGGCTGTCTTTCGAATCTTGGCTTCCCTTGCCTACCATTGTAAAATAGACACTTGACTGGGACAGAAACGAATAGCCAGAAACATCACAATAAAAAGCTTGTAAATTTGTCTTCAGCCTATAATTGGAATACCATAAAGGGTGCTAGAAGTTGTCCAGTGAAAGAGGCTTCCTGTGCAGCCTTTGCAATTCATAAGGCTATAGGTGGAATCCTGAACCCTAGCCAGAATCATCTGAGGTGGGAATTTTTCACTTGTAAGGACAAATGGAACACCCTGGAGCAGCTAGCAAAACAGAAGATACTTCGTGAAAGAAAGATCAGCAGGAAAAAATCAAAAACAATAACGGCAGTTTGATTGACTACTACAAAGACCAGGCAAGCTGTCTGCCTGGGAGCCATCAAGGGAAGTGGTGGAGTCCCCTAAGAGCAAACTCACTTCCAAGACTGAGACTTGGGATGAATACACAAGCAGGCAAGTGGTCTGGCTGGTGAGAACGTTGGTCACCGATAAGGGAAAGAGAAGGGAAAGCATCAATGAAGTTGGGAGCTGGGTCCAACCACATTCAATAGACTCTTATGAACCCGGTGGAGAACGGGTTGGCCAGCAGTATGGCAAGACCCGGGGACTCCTGGACCCAGAGGCAGTGACATGGCCACAGAGGACTAGAGCAGAGAATGAAGAGTCCATCTTCTGTGACAGGAACACCCATACCTATAGATAGCGCCCACTTGACCTGGCTTCAATGGCTGGATGATCAGAACTCGACTAGAAGAAGAAAGAAGGAAAAAAAGAGTAATCCGCTACAATTTGATGAACTGTACCTATATTTATGGATGTTGCTGTTGTTATTGTTATGTGCCATGGAGGGGGTTCCAACTCATAGCGACCCTGTACAGGGTTTCCGAGGCTGTAAATCTTTACAGGAGCAGAAAGCCTCATCTTTCTCCTGTAGAACAGCTGGTAGTTTCGAAATGCTGACATTGCGGTTTGTAGCCCGATTTGTAACCACTACGCTACCAGAGCTCCTTATACTTATGGATGTAGTAGCTCAAAAAAGGGAACAAATCTTTACAGCAGGGAATCACTCTCACCCCCTCGATACACAGTGTTTCTAGGGATGGGCAACTTGGACACTAGATGCCCAAAATGGGGGCCTACAAAGGCAAGAAGTGACTGGTTTACAAGCTTTCAAGTGGGAGTCTAGTTCCAGATGGACGGAGGAAGGTAGACTGTCCACTGAATGGTTACCAATCTGTTGGGATGGGGTTAATGAAAGGAGATTGGGATAAGACTCTTGTACAACAATGAATAACTGCTATCAGGAATGACTGTGAGGGTTGGGAACGTAAAGGTAGATGTTTTGTAAAAAAAAATCGAGGCGAGTGATTTATTTTGCAGTCCAGGAGCGAAGTTCCCTGGGACCATCAAGTGAGAAGAGTGGAGTGTGGGACACTACCAAGGGAAACAATGATGCCAGACACAGAGGCAGAGATGATAACA
>NW_006409076.1:410981-412115 GCF_000296735.1 Chrysochloris asiatica
AAACAAACAGATCTGTGCTGGAAAAAGTGCAGCCAGAGTGCTCCTTGGAGGCCAGGATTGCCAGGCTTCGTCTCTCATACTTCGAAATATTGTCAGGAGAGACCAGTCACTGCAAAGGAATATCATGTTTGATAAGGTGGAGCATCAGAACAAAAGAGGAAGACTCCCAATGCGATGAATTGGCAGAGTGGAGTCATCAGTGGGCTCAAGCGTGGCCACAATTGTGAGGTTAGGCCAGGACCGGGCAGTGTTCTGTTTTGTATAGGGTTTATATGAGTTGGTACTGACTCAATGGCACCTAAGAACACAACAACAGCAACTCCAATGAATTGGTATCTTCAGATTAGGGTAAGGCAAGAGAGGTGCCCTGAGTGCAGTATTTAATCAAGCAATCATTTTCAGGAACTTCTAAATGCTGACTCTGTGTTCCTCCTTGTGTAGGGACTTGACTTTTTCCAAGTTAAGTATGCAATGGTTATGTGGACATATTGGAATGTGAGTGGAGTAGGGGTCATGCATTTTTTGTAATCCTGAGGCAGTTTGACCATATAGCAGTGGAATACTAATTCCATGGATCCAGAAGATGAATCCTATTTATCGGTCTCTGTGGCTAAATCAAGGTTTCCAATTGTGTCCTTATGATTTTCTCCTCCATTTTTTCACTTATATTGAATATATCACCAGTGCTGCATCAGGGAAGGCCCAGTGTTTAAAAATGTTTCCTCTCCTACGGCTGACCATAAATTTCCTTGGTACTCACATATGAACACTTACTTTGTGCTGTTTTTCTTTTACATTTTAGCTTCAAAGAATCTATTCTTGGATTGAGAAACCCCTTTATGATTATAATTTGAGGCCATGCCAAGAAATACCTCTGCAGGCTTCTCTTTGATTTAGGAATAGGATTGTAAATTTTAATGGATCAACTCATTGTTCTTTAAGTTCAAGACTGTGCCCAGTCTCTGCTGTTACTACTTATAGTAGAAAAACATTAACTTAATGTCATTCTTGAATGATGGACTACGCCTTATTAAAAACAAAAAATTGGCTAATTTCCATAATGCACATTTAATGATTGAAACTATGTATCTGACCTTCCAGTTCTTTCCTTTTATTTAATGCTAAGGGATATAT
>NW_006409076.1:412215-412729 GCF_000296735.1 Chrysochloris asiatica
TATATACAATATATAAATCAAGTGACAGTAAATTCAAATGTTTAGGAATGGACAAAAAGAAACTTAATTTTTTCAGGAGACAATGGAAACCTTAATAATTTTTTAGGAGTATGGCAGTGATGAAAACCAGTAATATATTAAGAAAGCACAAAGCACATTGGGGCCTTCCAACTAGTGATTGGGCTCCTAGGATTGATGTCATCGCCAACTGATTCAAATATTCATCTATAAAAGGCAAATGTTGAACTACATCATCTTTAATTCCATAATTGAAGAATTCTACAACAAAAGATAAAGGAAATAAATCAGAAAACTAAAATTATACATTAAAAATCAAATGGTCGGCTGTGTATGTGAACTGTCACTTTTTTTGAAGGGAGTTGAGAAATGCAGTGAACATTTGCTGATCTACTAGTTTTAACTACCAGCTGCTCTGCGGGAGAAAGATGAGGCTTTCTACTCCCGTAAGGATTTACACCCTCGGAAACCCTGTACAGGGTCGCTATGGGTCGGA
>NW_006409076.1:413610-415010 GCF_000296735.1 Chrysochloris asiatica
TTTTGTGACTAATTTTACTTAGCATAATGTCCTCCAGTTTCAACCATACTGTGAGGTTTTTAACAGATTCATCCTTATTCTTCAAAGTTTTGTAGTATTCTCTTGTGTATATATATACCAAAGTTTGTTTAACCATTCTTCTGTTGTAGATACGTAGGCTTTCTCCATTTTTTTTTTTTTTTTATGTCTCTTGACAACATACTGATGGATCCTATTTTCTTATCAATTCTGCTTTCTCTGTCTCTTGAATGGTACATTTAATCCATTTACAGTCAGTGTAATTATCACTATGAATGAATTTTTACTGTCATTTTTCTGTGCATGTTTTTTCTTGTGGTGCTGCTGGTTTCTTTGTTCCTTCCACTTCATTTTGTTTGTGAGTTTTCATTTCTGTTATGTTCATGTTTACTAAATCATTCTGGCTTTCTTTTTCTTTTTTCTTTTTTTTTGATGTGCATGTGTATTATTTCTTTGAGATTACCCTATAGTTTATTAATTTTTCCCCCTGCTTAAAATAGCTTTATCTTGAAATCTATTTGACTTTCTTGACATTTGGAAGTTCTGTATCTGCACTATTCCCTCTTTTTGCATTGTGGTTGATTTCATTATACAGTGATGTGTCTGGTGCACTATATTCAATCTTGTGGGTTTGTTTTACTTTAAATACTTCTATAACAGGATTGACTTCTGGGTGGTGTTGTTATGTATGGTAAATTCAGACTGTTGTCTGTTGTTGGTGGTTCTCAGTCCAAAGAACATCTTTTAGCATTTTATAAATTAATCTGGTCATTACAAATTCCCTTAAATTCTATTTGTCAGGATATGTCCTAATATTACCATCATATTTGAGGAACAGCCTTGCTAGTATTATATTATTCTTGGTTGGCATTTTTTTTTTTTTCTTTTCAAATTTTTGTATACACAATTCCATTGTCTTCTTGCCTGCATGTTTTTTGTTTGTTTTGTTTTGTTTTTTTGCTGAAAAAATCACAGATTGGTCTTCTTAGTTCTCCTTTGTAGGTAACTTTATATTTTCTTGAGTTGCTATCAGGATTCTTTCCTTATCTTTAATATCAAAACTTTTGATTTAAAAACACTTGATGTTGTTGTCTTAGGTGCCATTTAGTCAGTAATGACTCATAGCCACAATATGTACAATAGAATGAAACACTGCCCAATCCTGGGCCAACCTCACAATGGTTGCCACGCTTGAGTCCATTTGTGCTGCCATTTGGCCAATTCATCTCACTGGGGTCTTCTACTTTTTCTCTGACCTCCACCTTACCAAACATGATATCCTTCTCCCGCAACTGGTCCCTCCTGACAATATTTCGAAGTATAAGAAATGAAGCTTGACATCTGGCATCCAAGGAGCACTCTGGCTGCACTTCTTCCAACAC
>NW_006409076.1:416025-416667 GCF_000296735.1 Chrysochloris asiatica
CATGGGATATCAAAGATACTGTCCGAACATTTCCTCATTCCTTTGAGTCACCTCTCTTTGGAATGGGCACAAATTCCGATCTCTTCCAATCAATCCACCAGATAGTTGTCTCCAAAAGATTTCAATTTGTATTCCATCAAATCCTGGTTTCTTTGCCAATTCCTTCAATGCACTTTGGACTTCCTCCTTCAATATAGTGGGCTCTTGATCAAATGCGACCACTTGAAATGGTTGAACATCAACCATTTCCTTTTGGTACAGTGACTCTGTATATTTCTACCATCGTCTTTTTTTTTTTTTTCATTGTCACAGTTTTATGGTCAGCCCCACCTTAGACTACCCCACGTACTTTTTTTTTTTTTTTACAAGTTTTTATTGTGAATTATATGAGTTTACATGGGAGAACATCAGTTTTCCATTTATCTTATCATATTTCATCTCATGTCAATGATTACAATCCCCTCCATGCATCATCAAATGACCAGTGGGTATACCCCACAGGCCTGCTGCCCAGCCGTCAGCACACAGCCCCTCTCCCTCCCTGAGTCCAGTGTCCTCAGTCACTCCATCTGCCCACGTCATTGTCTCTGTCCCCATTTCTGATATCACTGCTTTCCTGAGTTGGGTCCCGACTTCACTCTT
>NW_006409076.1:418389-418972 GCF_000296735.1 Chrysochloris asiatica
AAGATTGACAATGAAATCTGTATTGGGATTGTAATGTGTTAATTGCTTTGGACAGTATTGACATTTTCACGATGTTGAGTCTTCCTATCAAGGAACATGGTATGTTCTTCTATTTTTGTAAGTCTCATTTGGTTTCTTGTAGTAGTGTTTTATAGTTTTCTTTGTATAGGTCATTTTTTTCTCTGGTTACATTTATTCCTAAATATTTCATGCTTTGGGTGGCTATTGTAAATGGTATTGCTTACCTAATGTCATTTTCAGTGCTATCATTGTTACTGTACAGGAATCCAACTGATTTCTGTATGTTGATCTTATATCCTGACACTTTTCTAAATCTTCCAATGATGTCTAGTAGCTTTTCTACTGAGTCTTTGGGGTTTTCTATGTAGAGGATCATATCGTGTGCAAATAGAGAGTTTTAGAAAAAGTTTGCTTTTTGCAAATTTCAATGGCTTCAATTTCCCTATCTTGTCATATAGCTCTGGCTAAGACTTCCAAAACAATATTGAATAGGAGTGGTGACAAAGGGCATTCTTGTCTGGTTCCTGTTTGCAGAGGGAAGGCTTTTAGTTTCTCTCCATTG
>NW_006409076.1:419672-420151 GCF_000296735.1 Chrysochloris asiatica
TTTCACTGATGATATGGAGCTTTTCCATCTTGTCTTTCCAAAGATACAGTCAATTTGATTTCTCTGTATTCTATCTGGTGAGGTCTATGTGTATAATCATTTTTTATGCTGTCTAAAGAAGGTATTTGAAATGAATAAGTAATTGATTTTGCAAAATTCTATCATGCGAACTACAGCATCATTTCTATCACCTAGGCCATATTTTCCAACTACTCATACTTCCTCTTTCCTCCCAATCTTTGCATTTCAATCACCATAATGATCAATACATCTTGATTGCATGTTTGATCAATTTCAGATAGAACAAGTTGGTAGTATTCTTCTATTTCATCCTCGTTGGCTTTAATGGTTGGTGCATAAATTTGTATTAACTGGTCTTCCTGTAGGCACATGGATATTATTCTATCGCAGACAACGTAGTACCTCATGAATGAAATGAGTATGTTCTTATTGACGATGAATGCAACACCATTCCTCTT
>NW_006409076.1:420556-426931 GCF_000296735.1 Chrysochloris asiatica
TATAGGTCAAGTTCATCAAATTGTAGCAATTTACACTTTTTTCCTTTATCAAATTTCTTTATCTTCTTCTATTCAAGTTCTGATTATCAATCCATTGAAGCTAGGTCAAATGGGTACTATCTGCAAGTTTGACCATTCTTGTGCATCTCCCCTCACTTCATATCATCACCTGGATACTTCAGTCTTGGCTGTAGCCCTCTGTTGCTTGGTTCTTTTCCATAGGCTAAGGAGTGCTCAGGTCTCACCACACTTCAGACCAACAAGCCCTTCCTCTTCTCTCTCTTATTTCCATGTCAACGGCGGTTTATGGGATGTGGTCAAACTCAGTCCATATCTTTATTGCTCCCTTTCCCCATCTTCCACTCACCAGTAGACCAATGTTGTTGCCAGCAAGCTTTCATGCATGCTTGTGTTCTCTTTGAGTTTCAGACTTGGAGGAGGGCTTGTCCTGAAGGGACTTGATTACTTGCCTTGATGGCTCCCCAGCAAACACCTTGCTTTTTCTTGTAGTAGGCAATCAGACTGCCACTTTTGTTTTAGATTTTTCCTGTTGGTCTTTCTTTCAAGAAATACATTCGGTTCCTCTAGCCACTCCAGGCTGGTCTACTTGTCCTTTCAAGTGGGAAAGTCCCACCTCAGAACATTCCGGATAGGGCTTAGGATTCACCTAATGTTGTATTCATTACAAAGGCTCCGCAAGAAGCCCATTTCATTGGGCAAGTGTCTAGAACCCCTTTTAGATATTCTAACAGTTATAGGCTGAAGATGGACTTACAAGCTTTCAATAGTCATGTTTCCTTATATATTTTTCTATCCCACTCAGGTATCTATTTTATAATAGTAGGCAAGGGAAACCCATATTCATATAAGACAGTCAAGCATCTTAACATCATTTCCCTTCTTTTACCCATTCAGACTATGCCTAGATGCCTGCATCACAAAGCCCTGTTGTTCCAAGTTTGAACATACACCACTATTTACCTCTGTCCTATTTAGCCCATGCAAACCAGTCTGTGTTCCTCTAACTACTTTGTTCTTCTTTCCCCTTCCCCCTTCTTGTATATTGTCCTCCCCAACACCTGAAACATGATATGTTGTCTATCCCCTGCACTGTGCTCTACTGTCCCCTCCCTCCCACCCTTGGTAGCCAACAAAGAATTTTTTTTTTCTCTCTCTCTTTTAATGTTGGTATCTTCTCTTGAGGTTCATATTTTTAATGTTTCCATGTCCTTCTTGGATTTTAATTTTCTTGATGTGTTATAAACTATTCATTTTCTTTGAGGTTACCCTATATTCTAGAGTCCTGGTAAGGCGTTATGGGTTAATGTGCTGGAATACAAAGCTATTTTGAACCACAAGATTGGTGGTTCAAGCTCACCAGTCATTCCTCAGAAACCCAATACAGCGTCACTATGTGTCAGAAGCAACTTGACGGCACTTGACACCACCAACAACCCTGTATTCTTTTAACTTATTCCTCCATTTAAAACAGTCTACTTTGCCTGCAATATTCCTGGCCTTCTCATCACCTGGTGTCTCTGTTCTTATATTTTTTACCTTCTTTTACATTGTAATGCTTTTATCATAGACTGACTTCCCAGTTCCTCTGAATTCGTTCTTGTGTTGACTGAGTGCCAGGTGGTGTTGCCATGTCTGTCAGTCTCTGGTTGTTGTTGGTTCTTGTTGGTTCTCAGTCCAAAACACTCCCTTTAGGATGTTTTGAAGTGCTGAGTTTGCTTTGAAAAAGTTCCTTAGGCACTGCTTATCCTGGAATGGTTCTTTTGATTGACAGCTTTATTAGGTAGACTATTCTCAGTTAGTAGTTTTATTCCTTTCAGGGTTTTGTATATGTCTCCCCATTGCTTTCTTGCCTGTATGATTTCTGCTAAAAGATCAAAGCTTAATCTGAGTTGCTTGCTTTTGTAAGTAACACTTCTCTTTCCCTAGATGCTTTCAGGATTCTCTCCTTGTTTTTGATTTTGGATAGCTTGATTATGATATGTCTTGGTGATTTTCTTTTGGGGTTTATCTTTCCTGGGGTTTGTTCAGCATCTTCAATTCTTATATCCTCATCTTTCAGGATGTTAAGGAAATTTTCTTCCAGAAGCTCTTCAACAATCTCCTCTGTGGTGTTCTGTGATCCTTTCTGTTCTGGAATTCCAATAATTTCCACGTTATTCCTCTTCATCTTGTTCCACATGACACTTAGACTTCCTTCAGATTTTTTCATCCTGTTTTCTGTTTGCTCTATTATCTTAGCAGTATTGGGAGATTTTTCTTCCAACTTGCTGATTCTGGCTTCCATCTCTTCAATTCCACTCCTTTACCCTTCTAGTGCTTTCCTGACTGCTTCCTTATTTTTCTCAACTCCTTTGTGAAGTGTTTTGACACATTTTATAATCATTTTTCTGAATTCAACCCCTCTGTGGTATTTTTTAATGTAACTTAATATCAGTCTCCCAAATACCTTCTCAGGCAGAGCCTAAGCCTGCTCTCCTTCTATTGGAAAGTCTACAGCTACCTTCAGCTCATTTATTTCAGTTACTTTATCTTGTTTCTGTACATGTGTCAAAATCTTCAATGGTCTCTTAGGCATTTTCAATATTTAGATGTTTTCAATAATTAGATGGATGTGTGTTGATGTATGATTAAGTATTCTGATTTCCTCCAGGTAGATGTGATCAGAAGATGGGGTTCCTTTTTCACTTTTCTTATTACTCAACTCAGAAAACTGTATCTGGTGTTTAGCAGCTGGTATTTCCTCTTGTCTGGGTGGTGGGATTTTGTATGGTATGATTATAGCTTGGCTGTATGAACACAATTGCTCTCTATTCTTGGGTAACATAGGTATAGAAAAAGGTCACCCAATGTGAAAAAGGGGGAACCTCAAAACCAAAAAAATAAAACCACAACAGCAAAAATAAATAAATAAATAAATAAAAATGATTGGAAACTACAGTCTGTAATTGCAAAAAAAAAAGTAGCAAAATGTATGACTTTCATGCCTCTCACTCAGCTAGCTGGAGCTGTTATGGAATACCTTTCCATTTTAAGCTGTTCTTGATGACTCCCATCTTACATTCAGCTCACTCAGGTCTTTGGTGAGCAGATCCATGTGTATGTGCAATAGAACCCTCCAGGTATGTGGGGGCATCCATTTGCTCAAGCACCTCCTCTAGTCACCAGAGTGAAGGTGCCCAAACAGTGAGACACCAATGAACAGTATAAATTGTTCACACCTTGTCTCCAATGATTGATCAGACCTCTGCTGTGGGAGCACTCCTGTGATCCTGCTCCTGCTCCGTCACACCCAAGATGGCTGCTCCGGCACACATTGGCAGCTGCAGATCAGAAAACAAACAAACAAAACAAAACACCTTTCTTGCTTCTGCTACAAATCCCAATAGCAGTTAACCTTTTTGATGCTTCTAAATATTCCTTTATATGTAGTTCAGAGTTGTGGGACCATCCTGACCCTACTTTATCTGTTATTCTGTGTTATTACTGTTGGAGGTCTGCACCATCCTTCTCCCTAATCCATCATCAAACCCTGACCTCTTGGAGGAGAATCCCAAAAGGTAATCTTGACAGATTTTCTCTAAGGACAAAGAATGACCACAGTGGTTTATTTTGAAAAAGCTATAGGAAAATTGAAAACTTCAGTTGTCAGAAAAATGCCATAAAAGTTGTATCAGGGAATTTTCCCTCCATCATGACAATGCATTTTCTTATTCTTTCAGGATAGTAAAACTGTCCTATGAGAATTTTCTGGGAAATCTTACCTCATACACCACTCTTTCAGACATAATTTTCCTTCCAAAACTTACAGAACATTTAAAAGAAGCCCAAGTATGCCAAAACTACTCTTTTGGTGTGCCAATTGAAGAGCACAGCATTTGAGGGGGCAGGGTTAGAGAGCTGGAAGCACTTCTTTAAAAGTGTGGAATCCTGGTGTGGTGCAGTGGGAGAAGCACTGAACCTCAAAGCTGGTTTTCACCACAAGGTCAGCATTTAAAACTCATCAGTTGCTCCTCTGAAACCTTGTGCAGGGTCACTATGAGTCAGAATAGACTCCACGGTACTTAACAAACAAAAACAGTTCTACATAGAGCATATATCAAGAAACAATAACTTGATATTTTAATATTTTTTGTTTAATAAGGATTCTAAGATTTAAAAAAAAATCAATACTTTTGGTTACCCTCACATATTATTTAGTAGCCCTACTATTTACTGTAAGGAGCTCTGGTAGCATAATGGTTACAAATTGGGCTGCTAATCTCAAGGTCAGCAGTCTGAAACTATCAGCGGTTCCATGGGAGAAAGATGAGGCTTTCTGCTCCCATAAAGATTTACAGCCTCAGAAACCCTATGCAGGGTTGCTAGGGTCCGAATCAACTTAACAACAACAACAACTATTTGATGTAAACAGTGGTGTTGTGTGTTAAGGTGCCAAACTTCAAAGTAGCTTAAAACTATAAGGTTGGAGGCTAAAGCTTACCAGTTTCTCCTCAGAAACCATATACATGGAATACCAGAGGTTAAAGCCAGATTTAGTTGAGAACGTGGAATGAGGGATATCATTGCTGACATCAGATGGATCTGACTGAAAGCAGAAAATATCAGAAAGATGTTTACATGTACTTTATTAACTATGCAAAGGCTTTCAACTGTGTGGATCATGACAAGCTACAGACAACATTGGGAAGAAGGAAGATTCTGCAACAATTAATTGTGCTCATGAGAAAACTGTACACAAAGAGGCAGTGGTTTGAACAGAACAAAGTAACATTGAATGGTTTAAAATTAGAAAAGGTATGTACCAGGGTTTTATTCTTTCACCACACTTACAATCTGTATGCTGAACTATATGAACAAAAATGTGACTTCAGAATTGGAGTAAGACTCATTAACAACCTGCAATATGCAGATGATATAACTTTAAGAAGGTTTAAAATACTTACTGATGAATATCCAAAACCACAGCCATCGATATAGGTTGCATCTCAAGGTAAAAAAAACAAACAAAAATCCTCACCACTGGACCAATGAATAACATCAAGATAAATTAAGAAAATATTTAAGTTGTTATGTTCATGGAAGGAACAGTTAAGAAATCAAACAACATACTGCATTAAGAAAATCTGCTTTCAAGACTTCTTAAAAGATTCAAGGACAAAGATGTCAGTTTGAAGAACAAGGTTTACCTGAACAAGGTCATATGCATGTGAAAGCTAGTAAATAAGGAAGATACATTTGAATTATGGTATTGGAGGAGAACATTAACAGTACAATGTACTGCCAAAAGAGCATATAAATCTGCTTTGGAAGAAATATAGCCAGAATGCTCCTTAGAAGCTAGGATGGGCAGACTTTAACTCTGAAATTTTTTACATATTATCAGAAAGGACTAGTCCCTGGACAAGGACATCATGCTTGGTAAGGTTGATGGTCAATGAAAAAGAGGAAGGCCCCTAGTTTGAGGGATTGATCAGTGGGCTCAAACATAGCAATGATTGGGAGGTTGGCATAGCACAGGGCAATGTTTTGTTCTGTTTTGCATAAGGTCGCTATGAGTCTGTACCAACTTGATGACACCTAACAACAACCATAATATCTCCTCTCCTGAATCCAGCTTAAATCTCTGGCAGCTCCCTGTTGATGTAATGCTGTAAACATTTTTTAATAATCTCCAGCAAAATTTTAACTAAAAATTTTAGTTAAAATTTTGCATGTGATATTAATGATATTCTTAAATGATTTCTGTATTCCTTTTGATCATCTTTCTTTGGAATGGCCTCAAATATTGATATTTTCTAATCAGTAGTACAGGTAGCTGTTTTACAATTTTCATGGCACAGATGAGTGAGCACCTCCAGCACTTTATAAGTTTGTTGAAACATTCAGTTGGTATTCCATCAATTCCAAAATCTTGATTTTTGCTATTGCTTTCAGTCCAGATTGGATTTCTTCCTTTAGTATCATCAGTTCTGTTGGTACCTCTTCAAATGACAGAACATCTACCAATTCTTGTGATGAAGTGATTCTGTGGATTCTCTCCATTTTCTTTTGCTGCTTCTTCCTAAGTCATTCAATGTTTTGTCCCTGTTGCTGGTGGTGATGTGACCTGGAGTCAGTTCCTACTCATAGTGACCCTGTAACAGGGTTCCAAGACTATAAATCTTTATGGGAGCAGAGAGCCTCATCTTTCTCCCATAACAGTTAGTAGTTTCAAACTGTTGACCTTGAGGTTCACAGCCCAATTTATAACCACTACATTACCAGATGGATGTCAGAAGAGACTCTGAAACTTGCTCTCCAACGTAGAGAAGCCAAAGCAAATGGAAAAATTGAAGAGGTGCAAGAGCTGAACAG
>NW_006409076.1:428510-454095 GCF_000296735.1 Chrysochloris asiatica
GCTAGGGTGGAGGGTCTGAGAAGAAGAGGAAGACCCCCAACGAGATGGATCAACCAGGTGGCATCATTGATGGACTCCAGTGTGGCAGCGGTAGTGAGGTTGGCCCAGGATCGGACATTATTTCGTTCTGCTGTGCATGGGGTCGCTATAAGTCGGTTCTGACTCAATTGCACCTGACAACAACAACAACACTACCAGAGCTCCTTTGTACCATGGAGTTGGTTTCCACTCACAGTGACTCTGTAGATGGTTTCTGAGGCTGTGAATCTTAACAGGAGCAGAAATCATTATTTTTCCTCCAAGGAGCAGTTGATAGTTTCAAACCAATGAATTTGCAGTTAGCAGCCCAACTCGTAACCCACTACACTATCGGGGCTCTTTATTTTGTCCATCAAATCCTTCAATCTTATAAGTTGAGGGTTGAATTTTTTCTTTAGTTTTGTCAGCTTGAGAAATGCTGAACATGTTCTTCATTTTTGGTGTTCTAACTCCAGGTCTTTGCACATTTCATTATAATATTTGACTTTGTCTTCTTGACCTGCTCTTTAAAGTTGTATTTTGAGTGCTTTCTAACCTGAGAGGCTCATCTTCTGGCACCATATAAGACAGTGTTTCACTGTTATTTATAAAGTTACAATCTTTCAGAAATGTTCTGCCTCTTTTTCCTCCTAGTCTTTTAGTCTGGATACTTCACTGAAGTTTGTCCAAGATGGGTGACCCTTCTGGTATTTCAAATACTAGTGATGCTTCCAGCATCACAGTAACACATAAG
Source organism: Chrysochloris asiatica (assembly GCF_000296735.1). Taxonomy (NCBI): domain Eukaryota; kingdom Metazoa; phylum Chordata; class Mammalia; order Afrosoricida; family Chrysochloridae; genus Chrysochloris; species Chrysochloris asiatica. Next base: position 429,283 of record NW_006409076.1, read on the forward strand.
CCACCACAGATTAGTGGTAGGAAACCTCATTCTAGCTACGGAAAACACAGCCACAAAGCCAAACAGCCCTCCCTGTTGCCTGCAGGGTTGACTGATGACTTCTCAGTTTAACTAACAGGTCACAAAAGCATGGAAAATAGAAAATATCCATGCCAAAATGTTAGATGACTAAAGAAACCCCAAAACTGACTTAACCAATGGGAGAACTAGCTGGAAGGAGTCAGATCAGACAGAGAGAGAACAAAACTCCCAAAACAAAATCTTGAAGGTCATGTGGAAACAGTTGGAAATGCTTTGGCTGACAACGTTCATTCATAAGTCACTGTCCACATGTCTACATGCTTTGCTTTTTCCCATATTTTAATTCCTCACCAAATCCTAGCCTTGCTTCTCTATTTCAGTGTTGCAAACTTTTCCAGTGTTCTCTGTCTTCATTAGGGAAGATGCATTGAACAGGCCACATGGAAAAATTTACATATAAAGATCAGTCAGTGGGAATTCCAGCACAGTGATTTACTCCACTATCAAATTCAAAAGTAGGCCTAGAAATTCATTATCATTTAATATAAATTTGTTTTATTAACTAATTCAAAATCATACATAATTCTTTGCATGCACTGTTAATTTTTAGTTTTGCTTGTATTTTTCTAGATGTGACTTCTATACGAGTGTAGCCTCATTATTTTCTTAGATAAAATGATTAAGATAAACAACATTTCTTTATCAGTGGAAATAGTATGGTTCTTTTCTCTTTGTCAAATTAGGTCACTGATTTTCCTATTTAACATCTGATATTTTTGAAACTTTTTCTTATATGTTGTCATTTTATCATTCTAATATTCATATTTTCATCATCTTGATTGTATTTTTTAAATAAAAGCAAGGAATCTGAGATAAAGAGAGGCTAAGGAATTTGCTCAAGTAAAATGTGTAATTTAAATTTATAATTTAACTATCCTAGTTTCTAAGTCTTCCAATTTTCTAAACAAGCTCCCCAAATTGATATTTTTTTCTGTCCTAAGAAATTATCTTCAAGGTCAGCAGTTTGAAACTACCAGCAGCTCCGCAGAAGAAAGGTGATGAGTTCTGCTCCAGTTAAGATTTACAGCCTTGGAAACCCTGTGCAGAGGGGTCACTCTGAGTCGGAACCGACTCCATGGTACTTAACAACAAAGAAATTATCTATATTAAAGCATTAATGCATAGACATTTAGAACCATGGTGAAAAAACAAGTTGTAAGCCACAAGTTCGGAGATCAAACTAACTAGACTCTCCTGGGGAGAAAGATGAGGCTTCCTGCTCCCACAAAGATTCAAAACCTCAAAAATCTTAAACAGGGTCACTATGAGTTGAAACTGACTCCACAGCACTCAACAACAATGTTATTCAAAATATAAAGCATATAGTTTATATAATGTCATTTAATGAATATCTATATAATTTGTTGTTATGTAGATACTGGACCCAAGTCATGGTATTTTCAATAACCTCTTATGGATGCAGAAGCTGGACAGTGAATAAGGACGACTGTAGAAGAATTGATGCCTTTGAATTGTGGTGTTGGAGGTTAATGCTAAAAGTGCCATGGGCTGCCAAAAGAACCAATAGATCTGTTTTGAAAGAAGTGCAGCCAGAGTGGTCCTTAGAGGCCAAGATGGCCAAACTTCGTCTCTCATACTCAGACATATTGTCAGGAGGAAACAGTCGCTGGAGAAGGATATCATGTTTGGTAAGATGGAGGGTCAGAGAAAAGAGGAAGACACCCAATGAGATGGATTGGCTAAGTGGCAGCATCGATGGACTCAAGTGTGGCAACAGTAGTGAGGTTGGCCCAGGATCAGACATTGTTTCATTCTGCTGTGCATAAGGTTGCTAGGAGTTGGTGCCAACTCAATGGCACCTAACAACAACAACATATAATTTGTTGTTATTGTTGTTAAGTGTCATTGAGTTGATTCTGACCCTAGCGACCTTGTATAGGGTTTCCAAAGAGCAGCTGGTGGGTTTTAACCACTGACCTTGCAGTTCAAACTGATGTTGCTGTCTAGTGTATTATCCTGTAAACATACTTACTCTTGGTCTTGTTGCATACCATCAAGTGGGTTTCTGACTTATAGTGATCCTGTATAGGATTTCTGAGGCTGTAAATCTTTATGGAAAGAGAAAGTGTCATTTTTCAATTTTGGAAAGGTTAGTGGATTTAAACTGCCGACCTTGCAGTTAGCAGCCCAACTCATAACCCACTATGTTACCAGGGTTCTTATAAATCTAGTAATATTGTACCAGGTACAGTGTTATATATAATAATATACCAGGTACAGTGTTAAGTATTCTGCATGCATTATCACTTAAAAATTCTACAAAGTAAATACTGTAATCATCACGATGGCACCCTGAGTGCTCAGTTGGTTAAGCACTGTGCAAATAATCTTGAAGTCTATAGTATACCTCATCAGACACTCCACAGAAAAAAGATGAGGCAGTCCAGGGTATTTTTAATATTATCCTCCAACACTGTAACTTAAATGCATCAAATTTTCTATAGTCTTCCTTATTCATTGCCCAACTTTCACATTCATATGACATTGATGAAAAATACCATAGTTTGGGTCAAAATGACTTGAAGCAACTGGTAAACTTGAACTACTGACCTTGTGGTTAGCAACCCAAAGCATACCTCACTATGCTATCAGAGCTGCAACATCAGAAAGAAAAAACACCTGGTGAGTTTAAGGCACATATCTCCCTCTCCTGTTGTTGTTGTCAGGTGCCATCAAGTCGAAACTGACTCATAACGACCCCATGCACAGCAGAATGAAACAATGTCCGATCCTGGGCCAACCTCACTACCGCTGCCACACTTGAATCCATCAATGCTGCCACCTGGCCAATCCATCTTCTTGGGGGTCTTCCTCTTTTTCTCTGACCCTCCATCTTACCCAGCATGACATCCTTCTCCAGTTCCCTCCTGACAATATGTCCAAATTATAAGAGATGAAGTTTAGCCATCTTGGCCTCCAAGGAGCACTCTGGCTGCACTTCTTCCAAAACAGATCTCTTGGTTCTTTTGGCAGTCCATGGCACTTTTAGTATTCTCTTCCAACACCACAATTCAAAGGCATCAATTCTTCTATGATCTTCCTTATTCACTGCCCAGCTTTCTCATCCATATTGGCTGATATGAATGATATGAATAATAAATTTGAATAATAGTGGTATTAACTGGGCTTCCCTGTAGGTGCATGGATATTATCCTATCACTTACAGCAGTGTACCTCATGACTGATCTGGCATCTCCCTCTCCTAGGTACCCTATAATTTATTAGTATCAGCAGTTGTTTCTTCATTTGTTCATTTTTAATCTACAAAAAGCATAAGAAAGAGATCCATGCTCAAACACATGCAGACAAATGAGAATGTACTGTCTTTCACATATAAAGATGAAATCATACATAGACCAGATACTTGACATTTTTCCCAGTGATGACAAGTGTTTCTGAGGCATTTAGTTCTATTCTTGCCATGGCTCCCTGTGACCAGCTAAATGTTTATTTGAGAATAATTTCTGATCACAAACACAAATTCTACAGTAAGGTCACCGATCTTGTTTTGTAGCTTACTCATTTCATGAATATAAGTCATTCATAACTATAAGTCATGAATACAAGTCATTTTCTCTCCATGAACCTAGGTCTCCTGACTAGTAAAATGTGAGAGATAAATACCCAGCTTAAAATTGTGAGGATTCTATTAGATAACGCATGTGGATCACCTCATGTTTAGTTGTTGTTGTTGCTAAGTGCTGTTGAGTCATATTAACCCTTTAAAGGATTTCCAAGGAGTGGTTGATGCACTTGAACTGCCAACTTTGTAATTATCAGTCCAGTACTTATCCTACAGTGTCGCACTAGGACTCCTGGTGTTTAACAGGTAGTGGTTTTGTAGGATAAGTACTGGACTGTGAGCAAAAAAGTTGGCAGTTGAAACCTACCAGTTGCTTCTCAGAAGCCTTATGCAGCATCACTATGAGTTAGAATGAACTCAATAACACTTAACAACAACAACAAAAGAGGTCATTATTTTTGTCATCTGTCAACATCTGTCAAATTTTCATACTTCAGTGTGTGCTGTTACAATACTGGACATAATACTACAAGTATGTCAAATACCAACAAGACCATGCATGGTATACAGGTTTCAGTGAAGCTTCTTGATCAAGCAAGGTTAGAAAGATTGGACTGGTAATCTACTTCTGAAAAGTAGCCAATGGAAATGTTATGGATTACAATAAAACATTGTCTGACTCACTAGCTTTGGACATGTCAATCAGTAGGGATCACTTTCTGGAAGACATCTTGTTTGATAAAACAGTGGGCCACAGAGGTCAAGGAAGACACTTGAGAAAGATATGAATAGAAGTCACAATAATGAAGTTGAATATGCTGAGAATAGTGATGATGGCAAAGCATATGGCAATGCTTTAGTCAGATGTACATAAAGTCACCATGTGTTAGAGTTGATTCAATAATAGCTACCACAAAAACATTCTTGTGAGAAAGTCTGATGGTTCACTCTTTTGTTGTTAATGACCTTCAACTTGGTTCTGACTCATAATGACTCTGTGACCAACAGAATGAAACAATGCCTGGTCCTGTGTCATCCTCACAATGTTGTGTTTGAGTCCATCCTTGCTGCCACTGTGTCACTCCATCTCCTTGGGTGTCTTCCTCTTTTACTGACCCTCCACTTTACCAAGTATAATGGCCTTCTCCAGGGGCAACCTCTTAATAATATATGCATAGTATGAGAGATAAAGTGTGACCATCCTTCATTCTAACCAGCATTCTGGCTGTACTTCTTCCAAGTCTGATTTGTTTATTCTGGCAGTCCATGACCTTTCCAGTAGTCTTCTCCAACACCACAATTCAAATTCATCTATTCTTCTATAGTCTCCATTACTAATTTTCTAATAACCACATGTATATGAGGTGATTGAAACTATCATGGCTTAGGCCAGGTACACCTGAATCCTCAAACAGATATATTTTCTCTTTAACACTTTAAAGAGGTAGTTTATTGTATATTTGCTGAATGAAATACTTCATTTGATTCCATTTAAAACTTTTTCTTGTGAATTAAGTGAAAGTTTACAGAACAGACCATCAGTTTCACATTCAACAAGTCATATATTTTGTGCTATTACAATGATTGCAACTATTTTCATGTACTATCAATTAATGACATTTACTTCAATTTACTAGTACTTCCACTGTTCCCTGTGTCTTCCACTACATTCATCTTTCCCAAGCTAATATCCCTCTAGTTGCATATTGCATTCCCCATACCTCATGGTTTACTATGACAGGAATGGCAAATTGAAGAAGAATGGTGTTGTATTCATTGTGAAAAAGAACATATCCAGATTAGTCATGAGGTACAATGCTGTCTGTGATAGGATAATATCCATGCACCTACAGGGTATCCCAGTTAATACCACTATTATTCAAATTTATGCACCAACCACTGAAGTCAGTGAGAAGGAAATAGAAGAATTCTACCAACTTCTTCAATCTGAAATTGATCGAACATGCAATCAAGATATATTGATCATTACTGGTGATTGGAATGCAAAGGTTGGGAGCAAAGAAGAAGGATCAGTAGTTGGAAAATATGGCCTAGGTGATAGAAAAGATGCTGGAGATTGCATGGTAGAATTCTGCAAAACCAGTGATTTGTTCATTTCAAATACCTTCTTTAGACAGCATAAGAGATGACTATACATATGGACCTTGCGAGATGGAATACATAGAAATCAAATTGACTTCATCTGTGGAAAGAAACGATAGAAAAGCTCTATAACATCAGTCAAAACAAGACCAGGGGCAGTTTGTGGAACAGACCATCAATTGCTCATATATGTAAATTCAAACTGAAGCTGAAGAAAATGAAAACAAGTCCATGAGAGCCAAAATATGACCTTGAATATATCACACCTGAATTTAGAGATCATCTGAAGAACAGACTGGATACATTAAACGATAAAGACTGAAGACCAGAAGAATTGTGGGATAACATCAAGAACATCATACAGAAGAAAGCAAAAAGTCATTAAGAAAACAAGAAAGAAGGAAAAGGTCAAATTGGATGTCAGAAAAGACACTGAAACTTGCTTTCCAGCATAGAGATGCTAAAGCAAATGGAAGAAATGAGGAGGTACAAGAGTTGAATAGAAAATTTCAAAGGTCAGCTCGAAAAGACAGTCAAATATTGCAACAAAATGTGTAAAGATCTGGAGTCAGAAAACCAAAAATGAAGAACACACTCAGCATTTCTCAAGCTGGGGAACTGAAGAAAAAATTCAAGCTTTGACTTTAATTTTTGAAGGATTCTCTGGCCAAGTTATAGAATGATGCAGAAAACATCAAAAAAAGATGGAAGGTAAACACAATCATTGTACCAAAAGGAAATAGTTGATGTTCAACCATTTCAACTATATGATCAAGAACCAATGATACTGAAGGAAGAAGTCCAAGGTTCATTGTAGGAATTGACAAAGAACAAGGCACCAGGAATTGATGGAATAAAAATTGAAATATTTTAAGAAAGTGAGGCATCACAGGAGACACTTACTCCTCTATGCCAAGAAATTTGGAAGACAACTATCTGGCCAACTGACTGGAATAGATCCGTATTTTTGCCCATTCCAAAGAGAGGTGACCCAATGGAATGTGGAAATCATCAGACAATATCTTTGATAGCCATGTGAGTAAAGTTTTACTAAAGGTAATACAGAAACACTTGCAAGCATACATTGACAGAGAACTTAAAGAGGTTAAAGCCGGATTATGAAGAGGCTGTGGAATGAGGGATATCATTGTTGATGTCTAATGGATCTTGGCTGAAAGCAGAGAATATCAGAAAGATGTTTACCTGTGCTTTATTGACTATGCAAAGGCTTTCGATTGTATGGATCATGATAAGCTATGGACAACACTAAGAAGTATGAGTATTCCAGAACACCTAATTGTGCTCATGAGGAATCTGTACATGGACCAAGAGGCAGTTGTTCGAAAAGAACATGGGAATACTGAATGGCTTAAAATTAAAAAAAGGTATGCGACACTGATGTATTATTTCACCATACTTATTCAACCTGTATGCTGAGCAAATAATCTGAGAAGCTGGGTTATATGAAGAAAAACGTGGCATCACCATTGGAGGAAGACTCATTAACAAGCTATAAAGATTTACAACACTGGAAACCCTATGCAGGGTCACTATGAGTAGGAAACCAACTCCATGGCACGTAAGCACATCACCACTACTGTTGGAGCATTATTCACCTCTTCTGGGAAGCAAGATCTTGTCAACCCAAACTTGGACACAGCAGGGGAATACACTGTGACTGTCTATGTTGTTAGGTGCTGTTGAGTTGGTTCTGACCCATATGGACCCTGTGTAGAGTTTCTAAGGAATGGTTGGTGAACTTGAACTATAGACAATGTGGTTCAAACTGACTTTGCAGTCTAGCACAGTAGTTCACAGTGCCAAACCAGTACTTCTTGACCTTCTGTAAGACTAAGTTAAATTTCGTTACTTATTTTCTTGACTGAAGTGAAGACCAACCAGTGGGAAATTCCATGGCATCTCTTTTCTAGATCATTCAAATGACAGTTTAGAGAAGATTGCTGCTGTCTACCCATTCCTATATGTGCACTGTATCCAATAAACCCCCTAAGGGCAGTGGTCATGTCATTCCCTTTCCATATTCCCAGCACCTTGTACTTTACTTGTTATGAGGTACTCAGTAAATACTGGTTGCTTCAGTGATGCGTGAGATGGAGACAGAGACAATGACGTGGAGACATGGAGCAGCTGGGAACTTTAGACACAGAAAGGGATGTGTGCTGATGATGGGGGGCCAGGCTTGTAGGGTGTACGCTTTGGTTGGTTGATGATGCATGGAGGGGATTGTAACCATGGTAATGAAACGATATACGATAGGATGAATGTAAAACTAATCAATGTTCTCCCATGTAATCTATCACATAATTCACAATAAAAAATTAAAAAAAAAAATACTGGTTGCTTCAATTCACCTGACATCCTATTGTTGTGGTTGTGATGTGCCGTGGAGTCGGTTCCGACTCACAGCAACCCTGTACAGGGTTTCTGAGGCTGTAAATCTTTACAGGAGCAGAAAGCCTCATCTTTCTCCCACAGAACAGCTGGTATAGGGTGATATAAAAACTTATAAATTTGAGTATGCCTAAGTGCTAATTTTGCAGTCCTTATATGGTGCTGTGAGCTAAGGCACTGGACTGCAAGATTGTTTTGAACCACAAGGTTGACAGTTCAAACTCACAAATTGCTCCTAGGAAACCCTATACAAAGATGCTGTGAGTTGGAACGAACTCAATGGTGCTTAAAAACAGCAACAGGTGCTAATTTAAGGAGTCCTGGTAATGCAATGGTTAAGAACTTGTGTGATAAATGAAAGACTGGTGGTTTGACCCATCAACTACACTGGCAGACAAAAGATCTGGTGATATGCTCCCATAAAGATTGCTGTTATTTTGTGCCATGGAGTTGATTTTGACTCTATACAATAGAACAGAACGGTCCCATAGGGTTTTCTAGACTGTACCTTTATGGAAGGGCTCTGATAGAAAGATGATTTAGTGTTTCAGCTGCTAACCAAAGGTAGTAATTTGAACCCACAAACTGTTTCATGGGAGAAAAATATGCCAATCTTCTTCCATACAAATTACAGTGTAGGAAATTCTACTCTATTCTGTATGGTCAGTATGAGTTAGAATACATTTACAGTGCACAACAACAACAGATGCTAATTTGCCATATGTAACAAATTTCAGGTTATGGTAAACTTAAAATGATTACATAGCAGCATTGCTCCAGTAACTGAAAGTGCAGAAGCTGCTTATACTCGTAGCTCAATGAACTACATTCTAGTTGCAGGAGGCTGATGACATTTGAATGGAAGCATAAAGAAAAGTAATTCTAGTTTGGTGATTAGAAAATCCCTTAATAGCTTAGTTTCTTCTGACTTCTTTGTCCTAACATGAATTCCTTCCTAAAGGTGTTCTGCATGCTAAGCCTTTAAAGCATTAAGCAAGAGTACATTTGTTTTCATGTACTTACGCATAAGATAGTCTCAAAATCTATGTGTAATATGTATCTAATCCTCTCAGTTCTTTACCATATGTATGTGTACAGGAAAGAGTAAAATCATAGCTTATATAACAAATGAATTATTTGGTTTTCCTTCCTTCCTTCATTAAATATGAAAAAAAAAAATAAGACATAGGCCTTTTAAAGATCATTCTAGAAGCTAAATTTAAGTCAAGTGACTTTAGTGAAAATAACAATAATCCAAATTAGAAACAAAATACTTCTTCATTAAGCTAATAAATTCAGGGAAAGGTCTAAAGCTGTCACCTTGGTTGGATTCAGCACACATAAATGGATTATTTTGCGTAAGGTTTTCCAAATGATAATTGGTAGAGTAGAAGTGAGATTTTCCTCTGGTTTATTATCAATATTATTTGTATATTTTTATTCTGAATCCTTTATAAACAAATTATTTACTGATTCTCCATTGTACTCTGGCAAAAGGATATAGCTAAAGTAATTTTTTTTTTTAAAGTAATGAAACAGAAACAATGACTATACCCAAGGTTTCTGCTACCTTCTCATGCTCTTCAATTATAAATATATTTTCCATGAACTATTACTGGAATCATACACTGTGGAACTTTATGACTTCATTTTAAACTGATTTCTTTAACACATTCTATTAGAAACTTCTAAAAACATGCCTCTGAGCATAATGTTTTCACACAGCATGTGTAATATTAATTTTTGGAAATATGAACTCAAAAACCTATTGCATCTGTCATACTGTGAAAGAAACATTTACTTCTGAAAAATGGTGTTAGGCCATCAAGTCAGGCTACTTTAGAAGCTGAGCCATTATCATTATCTTATCTATCTATACATCCTCTTCTGCCAGCTACCAGCTTCCATCAGGTTAGCAAGTACTTGACAAGTCAATGACACCATTGGGTTTTGTTAAGGTTCATTTTGGAAGTCGATTTTTTTTTTTTAAAGCCTTTCCCTGTTCTAACCATTAAAAGTATCAAAGAAGGCTAACATTTAAAGACAATATGAATGTGAACTTAAATCTGACCTTTCTTTCCAAGCTTGACTTCCTCAGGTTTTTGGGGTTTTTTGGTTGTTGTTTTTTTTTTAACTCATCACACTTAAATCCATTTAAACATCCAGCTCATCTCTACCTGTACTTAGAATAATTTCCCTTCTGAACTTCTTTCCTATCCCCCTGGCAGCCCACCATGCAGCATATATCTAAATTCTATCAGTATTTCAACATACATTTTAAATGTCACCCATATAAAGAAGTGTTTTCTGATTGTCACAACTAGAAGTCATTTCTTCATACTCTGGTACTCTGGCCTCTTCAGTCTATACCCTTAAGGTACCCATCAGTTGGTGGTGTATATAGTTGTAACTCATATGGTGGTCTTGCTTTCCTGTGTTAGAAATCCCTCTTAATATGTACAACTAGCAAGGGCATTTATTGTAAAGAAACATGAGAATTATGCAAGAGGATTTTTGTCATATGAAATATCAGGTGAAATCAAAACACTAAGCCTTGGGAAGAGGAAGGCTGAGAAAGCTAGAACTCGAAGGTCATTGAATAACATTCTCAGTTCCTTGCTCATTTTCTCTTTCTTTTCCATTTTTTCTCACTCAGGAATTCCCCTGCCTGCTTCTAATAGGCTTCTTTGCCCACTGCACTAGAATTTATTTTCCTGGTAGCATATTCTTACTTATGTCTCTTCATGTTCATAATTTCCACATAAGGAGCTCTGGTAGCGTAGTGGTTACGAATCGGGCTGCGAACCTTAAGGTCAGTGGTTTGAAACTACCAGCCGCTCCGCCGGAGAAAGATGAGGCTTTCTACTCCCGTAAGGATTTACACCCTCGGAAACCCTGTACAGGGTCGCTATGGGTCGGCTCCGACTCGAAGGCACTTAACAACAACAACAACAATCCCTCATAACCACTTATGTGAAGTATGAATATTTTGGAACACTTAATTTTGCTCATGAGGAATCTGTACATGGACCAAGAGGAAGTTGTTTGAACAGAACATGGAAACACTCAATGGTTTAAAATTAAGAAAGGTATGCAACATGGTTGTATTCTTTCACCATATTATTCAATCTGTATGCTGAGCAAATAATCTGAAAAGTTGGGTTATATGAAGAAAAATGTGGCATCAAGGTTGGAGGAAGACTCATTAGCAACCTGCAATATGCAGATGATACAACCTTGCTTTATGAAAGTGAAGAAGACTTAAAATATTTACTGATGAAGATCAAAGAGCACAGCCTTCGATATGGATTACATCTCAATGTAAAGAAAACAAAAATCCTCACCACTGGACCTATAAACAACATTCTTATCAATGGAGAAAAGACTGGAGTTGTCAATGACCTTATTCTTCTTGGACCAACTATCAGCACTCATGGAAGCAGCAGTCCAGAAATCAAATGACATATTGCATTCGGCAAATGTGCTGCACAACAACTTTTTAAAGTGTTGAAGAGCAAAGATGTCTGCTTGAAGACTAAGGCATGCCTGACCCAAGTCTTTTTTATAGTGTTTTCAATAACCTCATATGCATGTAAAAGCTGGATGGTGAATAAGGAAGACCTTAGAAGAATTGATGTTTTTGAGTTATGGTGTTGGATGAGAATATTAAAAGTGTCATGGGCTGCCAAAAGAACCAACCGGTGTGTGTTGGACTAAGTGTAGCCAGAGTGTTCCTTGGAGGCCAGGATGGCCAAACTTTTTCTCTCATATTTCTTCTCTCATATTTTGGACATGTTGTCAGGAGGGAACAGTCACTGGAGAAGGATATCATGTTTGGTAAAATGGAGGGTCAGAGAAAAAGAGGAAGCCATCCAGCGAGATGGATTGGCAAAATGGCAGCATAAATCAGCTCAAGCATGACAACAATAGTGAGGTTGGCCCATGATCAGGAAGGATTTCGTTCTGTTATGCATATGGTCACTTGGAGTTGGCACCGATTCAATGACACCTAACAACAACAGCAATCCCTCATAAAGAGGAGCTCTGGTAATGTAGTGATTACGAGTTGGGCTGCTAACCTCAAGGTCAGCAATTCAATACTACCAGTGGTTCCACAGGAGAAAAATGAAGCTTTCAGCTCCTGTAAATATTTGCAGCCTCAGAAAACCTATTCAGCGTCGCTATGGGTAGGAACTGACTCGACGGCACTTAATGACAACAACAACATCCCTCATGAAATAGCTTTAGTAATGTAGTGGTTATGATTTGGGTTGCTAACCTCAAGGCCAGCAGTTAGAACAAGTTGTTCTTCAAAAGAAAGATGAAGCATTTTGTTCCCATAAAGATTTACAGACTCAGAAACCCTTTACGAGTTACTAGGAGTCAAAACTGATTCTACAGCACATAACTACCACCACTACAGTTCCTTTATATGCATGTGAAAATTGGACAGTGAATATGGAAGACCTTAGAAGAATTGATGCATTTGAGTTGTGGTGTTGGAGGAGAATATAAAAAGGACCATGGACAGCCGAAAGAACAGAGCAGTCTGTGTTGGAAGATAGATAGAATGTTCTTTGGAAGTCAGGATGGTCATATTTTGTCTCTTTTGGATATATTATCAGGAGGGAAGAGTCTCTGTAGAAGGATACCATGTTTTGGTAAAGTGGAGGATCATAGAATAAGAGAAAGACCCAACGAGATGGATTGGCACAGTAGCAGTGGTAATGGGTTGAAACATAGCAAAGATTGTGAGGTTGTCACAGGACCAGGCAGTGTTTCATTCTGTTGTGCATAGGGTAGCTATGAGTCAGTACCAGCTCAATGAGACTTAACAACAAATCCATCATAATTTCTACTCTAACTTGTGTTCTGTCTTGATACATTCTTTAAGCTTCCTTGCCGTTCCTGATCCATTCATATATTTCATCATTCCCAATTCAAATTTGCAGTAGAGGAACAACTGTGATTGATATCCTAGTAACATCCTGTTAGAGCAAAGCTTGTGGAATCAGGGTTGGGACTTGGTAACTGGGCCAGTCCACCAGAGGCAGTTTGCAGGACCCATGATTTATGTGTATGTGATTATTATTGAGCTTAACAAAAGGGAAAGGCACAGTTCTTTACCCTCAGTGACCTCCCAGTTTAGAAGAAAGGAAAAAGTGTACATTAATGAAATAATTCATGTAAAACTGTGCAAACAGCAAAGTCATATGTATAAGGAGCTCATGCAAACAGGAAAGTCATATACATAGATGTCATTTTTTTAATTGTCATAATATTCAAAATGGGCTCAGTATAGTTCAGTGGTAAAATTCTTTCCCTCCATGTAGGATACCTTCCAAGCAGGAGTCTTGGTGTGGTTCTCTATGGACTGCTAACTGCAAGATTGACAGTTAAAACCCACCAGCCACTCTTAGAAACCGTACACAGGGTCATTGTGAGTCAGAATTGACTCAATAGCACTTAACAATAATAACAATGTAGGACAGCTGGGTTTGATTCTTGGTTAATGCACATTATGCTTAGCTATTATTATCTGGTTATCATTGGATGCTTGCATGTTGTTATGAAGCTGAATAGGTTTCATCAGTGCTTCCAGTGTCAGACAAGCTAGGAGTAAATGCCTGGTGATCTGTTTCCATAAATCAGATCACAACAGTCTGATCTGAAACTGACCATGGGTATAATGCAGTACCAAACAATGATTTTGTTGTTGTTTTTATCGTATATAGGGTTGTCATGAGTTGGTGGATGATTCAACAGCGGCCAGCCAACAACAACAACAATAATAATAATTATAAAGATAATAATAACTAATATATGCATATTACTTTGCTATAGGCTATAAAGATAATAATAACTAATATATGCATATTACTTTGCTATAGGCTAAGAAATTGTTCTAATTATTTTATATATACAGTCTCATTTAATCCTCAAAACAATATGATCAGCAAGTTTTATTATAATAATAATTTTGTTATTGTTGAGTGCTTTTGAGTCAGTTCAATTTTACAGATATTAAAATTAAGCCAAAGAGAGATTATTTTTCCAAATATTACACAAGTAGTGGCAGAGCTGAGATTCAAAATTTTGAAACATTATCTATGCTAATAACCACTCTGCCAGACTTTCACTCTAGGTGAATAATACATTCCATAGTCTTATGCTGTGGGATTATTAGAAGGTTTTAATGAGAATAGCAAGAAGGTCCATTATTTTTTTTAATGGAATCAAATAGCCTCATCTTTCTCTGACATAGTGGCTTGTGGATTTGAACTGCCAACCTTGTGGGTAGTAGTAGTCCAGTGTTTATACCATAATGCCACCAGGACTCTTGAGATATTTCAGTAGTACACACAATCGCTTTACTTCCTAGGTAAATTGTCTGACTATTAGTAAAATTGATATTGCTTATACATGAACCTAAGGAAAGATTTTGCATGTATTATAATGCAAAGATGATGTGGCTAATAGGCTTGATTAAGATTCATGGTTCTCAGGGAATGGTCATTTGAGAAAATAGCATTTTCTTGGTGACTTGGGTTTACACTTCCCCAGGAAGGCTTATAAATGCTATGTAGCCCGGATTTGCTTTGTTCTTATTGGGAAGCAGCATAACCTTCCATTGGGAAATATTACATTAATATACAATGAAAAATCTCATAGGATTTAGTGAAATTTCATGAACTAGTCACAGTCTCAATTCTGTCTAGTTTGAACAAAAGAACTCTCTCCAAACAACCAGATGGTGAACTAGTGCATTCTATACATGTTGCTACTTAAGTATGTTTTTCAACTTCTTGGATGCTGGGGGATGTTTCTGCTAGCATAAATATGTCATTGATAATTTGTCAGTTAGCCCTACTGATGACAGAAACTGTGACTATCAAAATTATCTAAAAGTTGTCTAAATAATAGCTGTCAGCCCAGAATTTTTGAAGAGTATCTTTGCATGAAAAAAAAGCATGAGAATGGTAAGTGGAATAAGAGCTTTCTAGATTTTACTAAGCACCCCTTTAATTTACAAAGAGACCAAATAGACCCATTAAGTGCTTATTACAAGTTCTGTAAGTTCAATGCGTTTCTTAGATTGTTGTTGTTAAGTGCTGTCAAGTTGTTGCTCACTCATAGTGACCCTGTATAGGGTTTCCAAGGAGCAGCTGGTGAGTTTGAAGCGTGGACTTTGTAGTTCAAACTGCCTTGTGGTTTAGAGTTTATCCTACAGTGCCACATCAGGACTTAGGTTAATGAAGCAAATAAGAAACCATTCAAAACAAACAAAAAAACCCAAATAAGTCTTTTAACAGCATTGCACAGTATTCTAGAAATACACATTTTATTTTTATTATTATTTGCATGCACCAAATCTAATATTCAAAGATAGATTATTCTTTTAAGAAGATTAATTTCTATTTTATTGAACCAAGATGCAGTGTGACCTTTTGGAATAAACAGGCTCTATTCTATTTTGGTTTGTTTTCTTCATTTAAAAAATTAATGTAATTGTGCAGTTGAACAAAACAAGATATGCGCTTAGTCACTTTTAAAATGCACTGAATTGAAACATTCACAAACAGAAAGCAGCCCAAGAAAATCCTTATATATAGTTGATTATAGTTTCAGAAACTAGGACAAAATGGAGTTGGCAAAAGATAAAGGTATAAACTTATAGTAGAGAACTAACATATAAAATATCCCCATCTAGAAAGTTACTTTCATATATAAACAAATTGATAAGAAGTATACTTGCTGTATTCTGTGATAACCAGTACAAACTTGGATTGTTCAACAGGAAGAATGTTTCAGAAAAAAATCATTGAGACCTGCTTCACATGCAATTGTACCTCAGCTCTTTTCCAGCTGGCCAAATTGCTCGCTTTTCTTTATATATTTGATTATAATACTAGAAACAACTAAACTCAAATAATGTACTGGGCTAGAAATAGGGCATAAAAACTGCAAATAAATGTGTTTAGTAAGATATTAGTATCTTACATCAGAAGTGAATGTTAAAATATTACTGCACTGCCCCTTTGAAAAGGAAATTTGTTTTTTTACCTTATTTATCCATTAGATTTTATTGCAGGCCATATTATATTTTGACAGTTCTATAGTGAAAGTGTATTCTAATGCCACTTAAGACTGTAGAGTGGCACTAAATTCTCAGATAATGGAATAAAACTCTTAGAGAAACATATGTTTAAGCCAAATATGTTTTGCCCAGTTTGTTTTAAAAGTGACTTTGCCTCAAAAGAAAGCAGTTTATTTCAATGAAAGAATAAGATTAAAAATAAAAGGAGAAGGTGTAAAATCCTTGTTTTTACCTTTTAGAAAGAGAATATCACCCACCATGAGAGAAATCAAAAGCTAAGTGTTCTTTATCCTGAAGAAAATATAAGGAAGTCAACTACAAGAGAATACCTTCTTATTTTCCTTAGGCCCCTTCCTGGGCCTTAGGAAACAAACCTATGAAAGTACTTGATCTCTTCCTCTAAATCCCAGACACTCCTCTAAAGAGTGATCCAATATAAACTGGGTCACTCCTCAGAGGAGTATTCT
The DNA here is from genome assembly GCF_000296735.1 of Chrysochloris asiatica. Classification (NCBI taxonomy): domain Eukaryota; kingdom Metazoa; phylum Chordata; class Mammalia; order Afrosoricida; family Chrysochloridae; genus Chrysochloris; species Chrysochloris asiatica. The sequence goes on from NW_006409076.1 coordinate 445,988, forward strand.
CATCTAGACCTTAAGTGGACTTCATTATTTCAGCAATGGGCTCTTAGGAAGAAAAAGTAGGCTGTGAGAACTCATATCATCTCCTTTATCTTTTCTTTATTCTCATGGTGTCATTATTGTTTTCATTAAGCACATTCTTGAACTCTTATTCCTGGTTTTGGGGATTTCCGAATTTGGGGCTTGCAGATAAAGGAGTCCTGGTATGGCACTGCAGGATATGCACTGGACTGTTAACCACAGGGTTGAAGGTTTAAACATACCAGCTTCTCCTCAGAAACCCCACACAGAATCTCTATGACTCAATGGCATTTACTGACAGCAACAAGAATTTTTGTAGAAGAATCCTGGTACTGTGCCATTAACAACAACAACAAATAATGCAAGAATGTTGTCAATAGTGAGGGAAGGTAGAATCCCCACTGAATAGTTCTCATCTCGTCTGGTCAGGCCTGGTGAAAAGATATGGCGATAAGATTCTTAACGATTCAATAGTAATTGTTACCATGACTAATTGCAACTATCACAACAGTAAAAGTAAAAGTTCTGTAACAAAAAGGATGGTAGTAATTAATCTTGCAGTCAAGGAACAGAGGACCCTAGGACCATCAAGGGAGAAGAGCACAAGTGGAATGTGGGACCCTATTCAGAATAACTGTGACAACAGAGATGGAGGCAGAGATGAGGACACAAAGAAATAGAGCAGCATGAGGACTCTGTACTCATGGAAACAAAAAGGCTGTGTGTTTGAAGCCAGGAGGAAGGCTTTGCAAATTATGCCCATTGGTTGTTTAAATGATTATATATTCCTGAGTGTTTTTGTGTACATCACCCTCCCCCACTAAAAAAAAAAAAAAAAAAAAAAAATGTTGTTAATTCATATATTCTTTAATCTGCATATCTCCTCAGACCTGACCAATAAAGTGTTACTAGGGAGAGTTCTGAGCACTATTAAGGAATGAAAGGGTATTTTTAGCATGAAAAAAAATCCATGTCTCTTACCCTAAATAATTTTTCTCTTCCAATATTAAACTCTTACTTTAAAATATAACAACTGTGTACTTTCATGAATTTGTGAAAGTCATACATAGTATCACTTATTGACAAGCAGAACTGATATTATATTGTTGTTGTTAAGTACTCTCTTCTCATAGAGTCCCTGCATAGGATTTCTGAAGCTTTAAATCTTTGAAGAACAGGAAGTCTTCTCTTTTTGCTGTGGAACAGCTGGTGGGTTCAAACCTCAGACATTTTTTGTTCACAGTCCAGTGCTTATTATATGCAGACACCATGCTTCAACTTAATATATTAAGTTGAAATTATTATTTTTTCAATGAATTGATCAATGTCAAAAGAGTGACTGAATGTGTTAATATTACTCTTGAGTTTATAGATATGAGATTCCTTTCTAAATACTATTGAGAAAACAATCATGAAGAAATCACAAGATGCCCCATGAAATTTATTTTGAAAAACTAATATTTCTGACACTACATTCAGATTATCAGTGCTTTGTTGTTGTTAGGTGTCATCAAGTAGTTTCCAAGTCATAGTGGCCCTATGCACAACAGAATGAAAGAGTGTTTGGTCCTGCACCATCCTCAAAATTGTTATAGTTTAACACATTACTGCTGCCACTATGCTGATCTATCTCATTGGGGTCTTCCTCTTTTTCCTTGACCCTCAACTTTACCAAGCAAGAAGTCCTTCTCAAGGAACTGGACAGTACCAAATGACTCAGAGTAAATTGGCCAATTTAAAATAGCAAAAAGAAGTCATAGAAAATTAAAACTTTGAATTACAGTTGAAAATATGATGAACTGTTTGTGAGTCAAACATTTTTGACCTTTGGTGTTTTGTCTTAGTGTAGGAAAGAGTGATGTGGTTCTATTTTAATTATATTGGACAAAAGCCTGTTTTCAAATATTTATCCAACCTGATTGAGATTGTGTTAATCTTTACTGTGGGTTTGTGGTTGTTGTTATGTGCCATGGAATTAGTTCCAACTCATAGAGACTCTGTACAGGGTTTCTGAGGCTGTAAATCTTTACAGGAGCAGAAAGTCTCATCTTTTTCCCATGGAACAGCTGCTGACAGGGACATTAGCAGCCCGATTCATAACCACTATGGTATATGGTTTTAAAAGAGTTGAGAGTTGAATATGGTATGGAGTATTACATATCATGTTGTTGAGTCCACTGTAGCACATAGAGACCTTATAATACAACATAGAACTGTTCCCGAGTTTTCAGAGATATAGTCCTTTTTTCTTCAGTTCAATTTTCCTCTAAATTTTATGTGTTTTCTTGTTGTTATTAAGAATAGAAGGGCAAGTCAAAAAATATTGCTGCAAAATCATAGAAACCTATGTTAAATAGATAGCAAAAGGTTTCTTGACACATTCTCCATCTAAGTCTATACACTTCAGAAGGCAGGGTTTCCCTCTCTCAAACTCTTTCCTAAATAATTCAGTATCAAAACAGCAGTTCTTGAATACCTGAGGGACACAAATAGTGTTCCTTTGAATCTGGGGAACAGAAAGAACTTTAAAGGGGCAGTATCAATAATAGAAAGAACTTTAAAGGTACATGAGGTAATGTCTCCCCACAAAATTTTTGTAGGACAGCCTTTGCTATCCTTGAAGAATGAGTATGTATATATTGTCTTGAAAGGAAAAATAATTCCTCAATGCAACTTTCCTGTTTTATTTCTCACCAAAGTAGTTTTTCATTTTCTTAAAATTTCATAATATTCCTTTGTAATTGTGTTGTGTCTTTCAAGAAAATTTTGTCAAATTTACTTCTTGAGAATTCCAAAAGGTAGTCACCATAACCTTCTTAACCTTACTTTTCTTTCCTGAATTTGATAAGTTTAGCAGAACAGAAGTCACTTTTGACTGAACCTTGCTCTCTGAATTGGTAAATTGTATAATTTTGATTCATTCTATAAAATCATCTTCATTAGCTTCAATATTGCTTAAAAGACTAGTGGAAAGATCAGCTATTTGAGCTACCCGATCTTTGTGCTATGCTTTTGGCACCCACCAAGTAGAACACTTGTTGAGGCCAAGATATTCACTCAAAATTGAAAATGCTGAACAATGTGAGATCCTAACTTCAGTAATTATCACATTAATGCTAATTCCACACTCTTTCCCACCAAGTTCTAGACTTTAGCATGATTTCTTTATTAGTCAGTATTGACAGTCATCCCTCTCTTGGCTCATCTCTGAGGTTTTCCCACAGTCCTTAAAAGATTGATCCATCTATATTCTCCATCACTCATCTCTTAGTTTGTCACACTGTGGTGGCTTTTGTATTGCTGTGATTCTGGAAGTTATTTCACCAGTATTTTAAATACTACCAGGGCACCCCTTGTGGACATATTTCAGCTGAGCTTCCAGACTAACACAGACTAAGAAGAAGCTGAGATGGACTACATCAAAATATTTAGTCACTGAAAACCTTATGAGTAGCAGAGGAACAATCAGCTCCAGAATATTGAATACTGAAACAAGATGAAGAACACCAGAATATTGTAAGATACAGTACAGGCAGATGAGACCCTTAGGTGAGAAGACATTCAATATATGACTGGGGAATAGCTGCCTCCTCAAAGTAGAGTTGGCCATGATAATGAGAATGGAGTAAAGCTTTTGCAATCTTTATTTGCTTATGTGGCATCACTCAAAATGAAGAGAAATAGTTTTAAGATCCATTAAAAATCAGACATGAAATGTTTGAAGTGTGAATCTAGGAAAATTGGAAGTTATCAAAAATGAAATGGAGTGTATGAACATTGGTTTCCTAGACACGAGTGGCTTGAAATTGACTGTTACTGAACATTTTGAATTGGATAATTACATGATTTACTATGCCTGCAATGGCAAATTGAAGAAGAAAGATGTCCCATTCATCATCAAAAAGAACATTTTAAGATCTATCTTGAAATACAGCACTGTCAGTGACAGGATGATATCCATATACCTACGAGGAAGATCAGTTAATACCACTATTATTCAAATTTATACACCAACCACTAAAGGTAGTAATGATGAAATTGAAGAATTCTAGCAACAACTTTCCATCTGTAACTGATCAAACATGCAATTGAGATGTATTCATAGTTACTGGAAAAGGAATGCAAAGATTGGAAATAAAGAAGAAGGGTCAGTAGTTGGAAAATATGGCCTTGATGATAGAAATTATGTTGGAGACCACATGACAGAATTTTGAAAGGTCAATGACTTCAACGCAAACATCTTTTTAAACAACATAAAAACAAATATACACATGGGCCTAACCAGATGGAATATACAGAATTTAAATTGACTATATCTGTGGGAAGAGATTCTGGAAAAGCTCCACATCATCAGCCAAAACAAGATGAAGGGCACACTGTACCATCAATTGGTCAAATGTAAGTTCAGACTGAAGTGAAGAAAATTAGACAAGTCAATAAGAGCCAAAATATGTACTTGAACATATCCAACCTGAATTTAGAAATCATCTCAAGAACAACTTTGGTATCTTAGACACTAGTGACTGAAGACCATAAAAGTTGTGGGATGACATCAAGAATATAATACATGAAGTAGACAAGGTCCTTAAGATGACAAGAAAGAAGGGGGGAAAAAATGGATGTCAGAAGAGACTCTGAAACTTGCTTTCCAGTGTAGAGATGCTAAAGCAAATAGAAGAAATGAGGAAGCAAAAGACAAGAACACAAAACTCCAAAGGGCAGCTCGAGAAGACAAAGTCAAGATCTGGAGTTTGAAAACTAAAAGGAAAGAACTGGCTCAGCATTTCTCAAGTTAAAAGAAATAAAGAAAAAAATCAAGTCTTGACTGGCAATAATGATGGCTGTTAAGGGAAAAATATTGAATGATGTAGAAAGTATCAAAAAAAGATGGGGCTTGATGGTGGATAGGGTAGAGGTGCAGTGAAATTTGCAGTCAGCAATACCACAGAATACAAGGCGAAGCAGGTTCAGAGCACAGTTCCAAAACTCTGAACCACATAGGTAGAAATATTTTCAAAGTTTGAAGGCTTATAGCTAGTGGAATTTGAAATGGAAGTAAGAAGTCATGAACCTTTTGATCTGCTGGGCTCAGTGGCCCAGAGGCGACAACTTGGGCAAGACCAAATGGCAAGACCAAGCAGGGTAACAGATCCACCATGGAATAGTGAGAGCCTCGGAGCAAATGTGGACAACACACTTGTCAATTTTGCTTTTTTCCGATTTTTTTTTTTTTTTTTGCTATCTGTTAATTGGCCACCCACTGTTTGCACACCTCCATTCTGGTGACTAGAAGGGGTGCCTGAGTGAGTGGACAGCCCTCACCCGCACCACTGGTGGGTTATTCTGACAGAATATCGGAAATAGACAATACACTGAAAGGGCAAAGGAGTGTAATAAAAGGGAAGCAAGGTAGAACTAGTGAGCTGAAAGACAAATCCCTCAATACCACTAAGATAGAAGAGCAAACAGAAAAAAGGATATAAAAATCTGAAGAAGGTCTAAGATTCATGTTGGACAACATGAAGAGGAATAACTTAAGAATTATCGACATTCCAGAACACAAAGAATCACACAAGTCCATAGAGGAAATAGTTGAAGAACTGCTGGAAGAAAATTTCTCCAACATTTTGAAAAGTGAAAAGATAAACATTCAAGAAGCTCAACGAACTGATGAAGGATAGACTCCAAATGAAAATCACTAGGACATATCATAATCAAGCTCTCCAAAACCAAAGATAAAGAAATAATACTGAAAGCAGCTAGGGAAAAGAGAGGTGTTATATACAAAGACAATCAAGTCAAATTAAGCACTGATCCTTCAGCAGATACCGTGCAGGCAAAAAGGGTAATGAAGAGGCATATATAAAACCCTAAAGGAAAAAAAAAAAAAAAACCTGCCAACAAGAATTATATACAAAGCAAAGCTGTGAATCAAATTCGATGGTGCAATCAAAACATTCTAAGATAAACATAAGCTAAAGGACTTTATCAAAGCCAACCTAGTGTTTCAAAACATTCTAAAGGGAGTTCTGTGGACTGAGAACCAGCAAGAATAGACAACAACCAGAGATTGGCATATGTGGCAGCACCTCACAGAGCTAAATCAACAGAAGGAAGAGTTGAAGACAGAACAAACTCAGAGAATCTGGGAGGTCAGTCTATGATCAAACCAATTACAATGTAAAAGAAGGTAAGCACATAGGAACAGAGATCCAAATGGTGAGAAGATTAGGTAGATTACAGAATAAAATACACTGCACTAAATGGAGGGAAAAGTTAATGGACTATAAGGTAACCTCAAAGAAAATTAACACCTCACAACATACCAAGAAAATGAAAATCCAAGAAGAACATGGAAACATTAAATCTATGAGGAAACTCAAAAGAAAGAACACAAAAAGCATGAACTCAGAAAAGAAAGACACACAGAACAAACAAAGCAGTAACACCACACACACACACCAAAAAAACACAAACATAATGACAGCAATTAATCTATTTGTTGTGATGTTGTTGTGAAGTGCCATCGAGCAGATTCGGATCCCTAGCAACCCTGTATAGGGTTTCCAAGGAGCAGCTGGTGAACTTGAACCACTGACTTTGCAGTTCAAACGACTTTGTAGTCTGATACATTAGCCCACAACACCACAAATACCTACCGATAATTACACTGAATGTAAACGGATTAAATGCACCAGTTAAGAGACAGATGATGGCAGAATGGTTAGGAAAACAAGATCCTTCAATATGCTGTCTGCAAGATACACATCTTACACACAGAGACAAAAACATATTAAAAGTCAAAGGATGGAACAAAATATACCAGGCTAATTGCAATAAAAAATGAACAGGAGTGCAGTACTAATCTCTGATAAGATAAACTTTAAGGCAAAAGCCAGCATAACAGATAAAGATGGACATTATCTCATGATTAAAGGGACAATTGAACAAGATGGCATAACCATAAGAAATGTCTATGCTCCAAAAGAAAGAGTTCCAAAATATATAAAGCAAACTCTAATAGATTTGAAGAAAGAAATTGACGAATCTACAATAATCATGGGCAATTTTATTACACAGCTTTCAAAAATAGATAGAACAACTAGAAAGAAGCTTGACAAAGACACAGAAGAACTAAACAACACAATCAGCCAACTGGACCTCATAGATGTGTACAGAGCATTCAACCTAACAACAGCACAATACATATTCTTTTCCAGTGCACATGAAACATTCTTCAGAATAAACCATGGTCTTAGGCCACATAACAAACCTCCATAAATTTACAAATATAAAAATACTACAAATAATCTTCTCAGACTACAATGTATTCAAATTAGAAATCAACAATAGGAAGACCAAGGAAATAAAGCCAAATACATGGAAACTGAATAAGACACTGCTGAAAAGCAACTGGATAGTAGAAAAAATTAAATGTGAGCTCACAAAGTTCCAAGCAACAAATAAGAATGAAAACACAACATATCAAAATCTTTGGGACACGGTGAAAGTGGTGCTGAGAGATAACTTATTGAAATAAATGCACACATCTAAAAAGAAGACAGAACCAAAATTAATACATTAACACAATATTTACAACAATTAGAAACAGACAAAGGGAACCTACAGCCACCAAAAGAAAAGAAAAAATAATATTAGAGTAGAAATAATTTATGCGATAGAAAACAGACAAGCTATAGAAAGTATCAACAGAACAAGAAGCTGGTTCATTGAAAGGATTAACAAAATTGTTGGACCATTGGAAAACCTAACAAAGGAAAAGAAGGAGAAGACACAAATAACACACATTAGAAGCCACATAGGCAATGACACAATGGAACTAAAGGAAATCAAAAGGATAATAACAGAACACTATGATAAGGACCACTTCAACAAATTTGAAAAATTAGGAGATGGATACATTTTTAGAAAAGAATGACCAACTTAAACTTACACAGAATGAAGTAGAAAACGTGAACACACCAAAAACAAAAGAAGAAATTGATCAGGTCATCAAAAAAACCCCAACCAAAAGAAGTCCAGGTTCAGATGGCTTCACTGGTGAGTTCTACCAAACATTCAAGGAAGAG
>NW_006409076.1:454416-456174 GCF_000296735.1 Chrysochloris asiatica
AAAAGAACCACATAAACATATTGATTGAAGCAGAAAAGGCATTTGACAAAATCCAACATCCATTCCTGATAAAAACACTCAACAAAGTAGGAATTGAAGGGAAACGGATATTAAAGGCATCCAAATTGGCAAAGTGGAAATAAAACTCTCTATATTTGCAGACAATATGATCTTATACATAGACAATCCCAAGGACTCAGTAAACAAGCTTATTAGCTTGTTTAATTGGAAGATTCAGCAAAGTGGCAGGATATAAGATCAGCATACAAAAATCAGTTAGATTCCTCTATACCAAAACCTACAGTGCTGAAAATGACATTAGGAAAGCAATACCATTTACAAGAGACTCCATGGATAAAATATCTAGGAAGAAATGTAACCAGCGAAACAAGGGACCTATACAAAGACAACTGCAAAAGACTACTACAAGAAACCTACAGAATGGAAGAATGTGCCATGCTCCTGGGTAGGAAGACTTAATATTGTGAAAATTCAATACTGCACAGAGCAATTTGCACATATAATGCAATCCCAATCCAGATTACAATGACATTCTTCAAAGAGATGGAAAAAACAATTATAAATTTTATATGGAAAGGAAAAAGACCCAGGATAAGCAAAGCACTACTTAAGAAGAAGAAGAATGTTGGAATCCTCTCACTCCCCGACTTCAAAATGTATTACACGGCTATAGTCATCAAAACAGCTTGGTACTTGTACAATGAAAGATACATTGATCAATGGAACAGAATTGAGAATCTAGAAATTAACCCATCCTCATACAGCCAACTGATTTTTGACAAAGTACCTACATATATCGCACGGGGAGGGGATAGTCTCTTCAACCGATGGTGCTGGCAGAACTGGAAAGCAATATGCAAAATATTGAAACAGGATATTTACCTCACACCTTATAAAAAAACAATTTAGCATGGATTTTTTTTTTTAGGATTAAAGACCTAAATGTGAATCCGAAAATTTTGAAGTCCATTAATGAAAAAATAAGAACAAATGTGAGGGCACTAATTCATGGAACACACAGACTAATAAATATTTTGAAAACTACACAAACAAAAGTAGACAAAATAGATGATTGGGGCATACTAAAAATTAAAACTTATGTACATCAAAATACTTCATCAGAAGAGTGAAAATGGAACCAACAGAATGGGAAAAAATATTTTGCAACTACACCTCAGACAAAAGAGTCATTTCTAAAATATATAGGAAACTACAACACTTCTACAAGAAAAAGATAAATAACTCAATAAAAAATGGCCACAGGATATTAACAGACACTTCACCAAGGAGAACATCCAGGCAGGCAACAGACATATGAAGAAAGGTTCACAATCACTAGCCATTAGACACAAATCAAAACAAAAATGATATATCATCTCACACCAACAATAACAGCAAAGAGCAAAAAAGTAGAGGACAATAAATGCTGGCAAGGATGTGGAGAGACAGGGACCCTCCTAAATTGTTGGTAGGATTGTAAAATGATCCAACCTCTCTGTAAAGCAATATAATGCTTCCTCAGAAGTTGGAAATAGAAAGACCTTGTTGTTGTTGTTGTTGTCAGGTGCGAGCAAGTTGGAACCGACTCATAGTGACCCTATGCACAGCAGAACGAAACAATGTCCGATCCTGGGCCAACCTCACTACCACTGCCACACTTGAGTCCATCAATGATGCCACCTAGCCAATCCATCTCGTTGGGGGTCTTCCTCTTTTTCTCTGACCCTCCATCTTACC
>NW_006409076.1:460314-478558 GCF_000296735.1 Chrysochloris asiatica
GAATGGGCAAAAGGGGGGAAATAATATTAAGATGCATGGCTGCCTTTTGAATCTTGGTTTTCCTTGGCATACAATCATAAAATAGACATTTGAGGGGGAGAGAAGTGAATAGCCAGTAATATCACCATAGAAAGCTTGCAAGTTCATCTTCTGCCTATAACTAATTGGAATACCTTAAATGGGGCTATGATGTGCCCAGTGAAGGAGGCTTCCTGCATATATAAGATCATAGGTGGAATCCTGAACCCCATCCAGAATCTTCTAAGGTGGGACATTTCATTTCCACTTCAAATGACAAACAGACTAGCCTGGGATGGCTAAAAGAACAGAAGATATTTCTTGAAAGATCAACCAAGAGGAAAAATACAAAACAATAATGGCAGTCCAACTGATTACTACAAGAACAAGCAAGTTGTTCACCCAGGAGACATCAAGGCTAGTCATCGGGTCCCCTCAGGGCAAACCCCCTTCCAAGACTAAGACTCAATGAGACTACACGAGTAGACATGCACTCTGATTGGTAACCACATTCATCACCGATAAGGGGAAGTGAAAGAAAAACAGCAATGAAGCTGCGAACTAAGTCCTACAATGTTCAATAGACTCCCGTGAACCCGGGTTGAAACCTGGTTGGTCAGCAGTGTGGCAAGACCTGGGGACTTTGGGGTCCAGAGTCAGTGACATAGCCACAGAGGACTAGAGTGGAGAGTGAAGCATCCAGCTGATAAGAAGAGAGGGCATATGCATAAGAACACCCACACTTGCAGATAATACCCACTTGACCTGGCTTCAATGACTGAATGATCAGAGCTCAACTAGAAGAAGAAAGAAGAGGGAAAAAAAAAAAAAAAGAGCAATCTGATACAATTTGATGAACTTGACCTACACCTATAAATGCAGTAGCTCAAAAAATGGAACAAATCTTTACAGCGAGGACCATTCCCACCCCCTCCATACACAGAGTAGACAGGAATGGGCAAACTGAACATTGACTACCCTAAATGGGGTGACTACACTGGCAAGAAGTGACTGGCTTACACCTTTCAAGAGGGAGCCTAGATCCAGAGGGTGCAGAGGAAGGTAGAATCTCCACTGAGTCTGCAGGGGCTGATGAAAGGAAGTGTGGATAGGTCTTTTGTGGTATAATAATGAATAAATTGTTATCAGGACTGACTGTGAGGGTTGAAAATGTAAAGGTAGACATTTTGTAGCAAAAGGAGGGGAGTGATTGACTTTGCAGTCCAGGAGCAGAGGTCCCTGGGATTATTAAGGGACAAGAGTGGAGTGTGGGACCCTACCTAGAGAACAGTGATGCCAGAGATGGAGGCAGACACGATGACTTGGAAAGATGGAGTGGCTAGGGAATCTAAACCCAGAGAGGGAGACGGGTTGTGTGCTGACGACCAGGGTACAGGCTTGCAGTGTATAACCTTTGGTTGGTTGACAATGCATGGAGAGGATTATAACAATGGCAATGAAACGATATACGATAGGATAAATGTAAAACTAATGTTCTCCTGTGTAAACTATCACATCATTCACAATAAAACATTAAAAAAAAAAATTAAGCCCTAAAAAAACAGAATGTTCAAAGCATTTCAATAGGTGGCATATGATCAGGAGCCAAGGCTACTGAAGGAAGAATTCCAAGATGCACTGAAGGCATTGGCAAAGAAAAATACAGAAGAAATTGATGGAATACAAATTGAAATCTTTCATAAAACTTATAAAGCAGTTGTAGGTTTTAAAGATGAACAATCATTTTAGGGGTTCCTCTATCCTTCATCACTCCAGAAATTCTAGAGTGATTAACAATGTGAAATTCTGTAATTCATTTTCCCCCTTTTGGTTTGGAGTGATATACCATGCAAGTAAAGTTTTACTAATGGTAATACATAAATGGCTGCAACCATACATTGACAGAAAATTTCCAGAGGTTCAAGCCAGATTCAAAGGAGGATGTAGGATGAGGGATATGATTGCTGACATCAGATGGATGCTGGCTGAAAGCAGAGAATACCAGAAAGATGTTTATGTTTGCTTTATTGATTATTCAAAGGCCTTTGGTTGTGTAGATCATGACAATCTAAGGACAACATTGCTAAGTATGAGTATTCTGGAACACTTAACTGTTCTCATGTGGAACCTGTACATAGACCAAGAGGCAGTTGTTCAAACAGAACATGGGAACACTGCATAGTTTAAAATTAGCAAAGGTGTGTGAAAAGTTAGTATTCTTTCACCATACTTATTCAACCTGTATGCTGAGCAAATAATCAGAGAAGCTGGGTTATATGAAGAAAAACATGACATCAGGATTGCAGGAAGACTCATTAACAACCTGTGAAATGCAGATGATGTAACTTCGCTTGCTAAAAGTGAAGAGGACTTACAATACTTACTGATGAAGATCAAAGACAACAGCCTTCCATATAGATTGCATCTCAATGTAAAGAAAACAAAAATCCTCACTGTTGGACCAATAAACAATATTCTTATCAATGAAGAAATACTGAAGTTGTCAAGGACTTCATTCTTCTTGGATCAACTATCAACACTCAGGGAAGCAGCAGTCAAGAAATCAAACTATATATTGCATTACACAAATCTGCTACACAAGACCTTTTTAAAGCATTGAAGAGCAAAGATATCAGCTTGAGGACTAAGGTGCACCTGAGCCAAGCCATGATATTTTTAATTACCGCATATGCATGCGAAAGTTGGACATTGAGTTAGGAAGACTGTAGAAGAATTGCTGCCTTTGAGTTATGGTGCTGGAAGAGAAAATTGAAAGTACCATGGACTTCCAAAATAATAAACAGATTTGTGTTGGGAAAAGTGCAGCGGGAGTTCTCCTTGGAGGCCATATGACCAGACTTCAGTCAGTATATTTTGAACATATTGTCACAAGGGACCAGTTAGTTACTGGAGAGGAATATCATATTTGGTAAAGTTGAGGGTCGGAGAAAAAGAGGAAAACTCTCAACGAGATGGATTGGCAGAGTGGTCTTAAGTGTGGCAACAATTGTGTTGTTAACCCTTGACCGGGCAGTGTTTTGTTCTGTTGTACATAGGGTCGCTATGAGTTGGTACCGACTTGATGGCACCTAACAGCAAAATGAAATCCTTGATTAAAATTTTTAATATAGAATATTCCTGGTTACTAATGTTTAACTTTTTTTCAACATGGAGTTACAAACCACCCCCATAAAGTCATATTGTTAAGCGCTGTTGAGTCAGTTCCTACTCATAGAGATCCTGTATAGGGGTGGTTCCAAGAAGCGGCTGGTGAGCCTGAACCTCTGATCTTTCGGTCAAGTGCATTAACCCAGAGCACCACATCAGGACTCCATAAAGCCATATTTTGTTGTTATTAAGTACCGTGGAGTCGGTTCTGACTCCTAGTGACCCTGCACAGGGTTTCTGAGGCTGTAAATCTTTATGGAAGCAGAATACCTCATCTATCTCACATGGAACTGCTGATAGTTTCGAACTACTGAACTTGAAGTTGGCAGCCCATCTAGTATCCATGTTACCAGAACTTCTATAGAGCCATATTGTTGTTGTTAAGTGCCGTTGAGTCGGTTCTGACCCATAGTGACCCTGTAGAGGGTTTCCGAGGCTGTAAATCTTTACGGGAGCAGAATGCCTCATCCTTCTCCCATGGAGTGGCTGGTAGTTTCGAACTGCTGGCCTTAAGGATCGCAGCCCGATTCGTAACTACTACGCTACCAGAGGTTACTAATAACAAACAGGGACTCTTTTGTAACATGCATCCAAATGTTATTATTTTTATTATATTATATTAGAGATGTTTTAGTTTATCTGAAAGTATTTCTTTAATTTTTGATACATAGAAAGTTGCATGATATACTATGTACTAAGACATGTAGAATTTGTTCATAATTTGGGAACTGCATGTAATGGTAGCAAAGTTGTAATCTTAAAGGAAGTAGATTGACACATATTTCTCCCACAGACCCACTGAAGTGCTCAAAACTGGTGAGTGTTGGGTAGAAAGTTGTACATTAAACCCTGTGCCACCAGGGCTAGGTTATAATATCTAAATACAGTGAATGCTATAATAAATATAGGAAATGCAAAGGCACTGTCATGCAAGCATAGATAAATCAACGATTTTATCTCTTGCTTGTATTTTGTAGGTACAGTGCAGAACTTAATAGCAAGCAGGTATTTCCTAAGGAAGGTTCATGATAGAGCAACAGGTTAGTAAAAGTGATAGATGCACAGCTTGTGTTTCTTTATCACAGCTTGCTGAAAGGATTTCTTTCATTCTCACCTACTCAAGAGGAAAGCTATATCATTAGAATAGAAAAACAAGAACCTCAGCAATGATATAAAAATACAAAATTGCTTTGTTATACTACTTCAATCAAGCCTCCAAGATTGGAACATATCAAGAACAAAGGAAGGCTATTCTGCAAAAGAAAGCAATTCAAGTGTATAATGTTTTACACTGATGATACCTTACCATCTTAAGTTATAATGTAGAAAAGAGGTTATTTCTTCCTGTAGCACACTTTGGTTGGCTGTTGTTGTCTGTCCAACATGTGAGATCTTATTCCTTTCTCAATCCCAGATTTAGCAGATGGGAAGAACTTTTGCCTTTAGAGTCCTGTATAGATCAAGAAAAATGATAGAAGTCCAGTGGTGATGGGAAACCTGTTCTGTAATTTTCAGAGTATATACTCCTCATAATATATGGAAGTAGACTCTAGAGTTAGTGTAATCCACATACATGCAGTTAGTCTTCTTTCAGGATTTCTTTCTGAAGGTCTGGCTGTAAAGTAGTGGGCCTTCTGGAGCTGTGCAGTTGTGCTAAAGTCTAAGCTACTAAAATAATAGAAATCACTACTTCTGAATTTTTTGAGGAGCTTGCAGTAGAACAAACAGGGCAGGTGAATGAGGAGATGGAAGAAGGGGTGCGATCCTATTTGAATAAAAAGTTTCAGTCACAGGCACATCCTGGGACTCACAAGTGTTGAAGAGAAGAAAAGTGCATTCTGCTATAAAACAGTAGTTCATAGTAACCAGCTTGAAGAACATCTAAGTAAAACAGGATAACAAAAGACTTTTTCCCAGACAAGTAATTACTTAAATATTGACCAAAAAAAAAAAAAAAAAAGAGTGACAGATGGTCTGACAAGGATATCTGACTGGCAATAATATAAATAAGAGAGCATTTTAGATATATAAAACAACTGAATTGTGATTGACAATTTATTGAAAAAACACTCAAAAAATAAATTTGAAGATAACAGCAAAATGCTTCTAATTAAGATCTCCTACCCTGGCAAGGAGTCCTGTGGGTTAATGCGCTGGACTGCAAAGTCGGTTTGAACCACAAGGTTGACATTTCAAGCTCAACAGCCATTCCTTGGAAACCCTATACAGGGTCTCAATCAGTAGAAACTCTACTGAGGGTCTCTATGAGTTGTGACTAACTCGACAGCACTTACCAACAACAACATCCCTAGAAAATAAGAAAGTTATTCATAAACTTAAATTACTCATAAATAATCACCATTAACATTGTAATGTATTTTCTTCTTTTATTTTTTAATGTGTATTTTAATTATTTCCTTGATATTCTACTATGAAGATAGTTTTATAACTTACCCTACATATTTAATATGTATTTTACACATTATGTGTTTATTATATCATATGATTATATTAATTTATTATTATCTATCCTTTGATATTTATATGAGAGGATTTCAAAATTTCATGGGCAAGTGGAATTGAAAGACAATATAATTTTTCCATGAATTTTTTTAAGCTTCCTCATATAAGCATCATGTTTTCTTATGATTTTATATTAATATCATGATATAGATGCTGGAAATATCAAATGAAAACTACATTTTAAAATTCAATTCTTGAATGTATTGTCTACATGTGAAATAGAAAGCTAGGTAATTTATTTGAAAGGCTCTTGATATGTCATCCAAATTTCATATCCAAAGGCTTCTAAAACTGTTTACAAAAGATCCTATCTCTTTCCTTGTTTAAACATGTTGAGCATTTAAATTTCAAATTGTTACTTAAGAGAAGAAAATTGTTTTTCCCTTAAAATATTTTCTATTACTATCAAAAATGTTGAACATCAATTGCTTACACATAAGTACAAGTTAAAGTTGAAGACAAGTCGAACAAGTTCATAAGAACCAAAGTTTAACATTGAGTATATCCCATCTGAATTTATAGACCATCTCAAAAATAGATGGAAAGCCAGGTGAGATAATCTCAAGGTCATAATTTGACTCTCATGGTCTTAAGGTCATACTTTGGCTCTCACGGATATATTTTAATTTTCTTCAACTTCCCCTTAAGAACAGGCTTTACTCAATCTAAGCAGAATGTCAAGGCAAACAAGGATATATTCACAAAAATGAGAGGGCTTCAAAAAGTTTGTAGAAAAGTAGACTTGAAATATTTCCACAAACTTTTTGAAGCCTCCTCATAAATACAGATTCGACAAATATTTTTTTCTACATATGTATTTACATGTGCTGTAAATATATCCAGGAACGTAGTAGAGCACACAGAGGGCAAAGTTATGAACACTTTTTAACTATAATTAAACTCTTTGAGGGAATAAATTGCTGGGCCTGAGGGCTCAGGACCATAGTCCCAAGGAACACCAAGGTCAATAGGCATAACATTGTTCACAAAAGTGAAATTCTATACCCTACTTTGATAAAAGCTTGTGAGCATTCTTCTAAGATGCAACCATTGATATCTCTCTCCATGTGAATCAAAGAACAGTGAATAAAATCAAAGATGCAAGAAAACAAAAGACTAAATGACCACATGAACCCTAGTCTCCACAAACCTGAGACCAGAAGGCTTAGACTACCTGCCTACCAATGCGGACTACTCTTTACATATATATATAATTGTGAATTGTGTGATAGTTTACATGGGAGAACATTAGTTTTGCATTCATCCTATCGTTATACTGTTCATTGCCATGGTTATAATCCCCTCCATGCATCATCAACCAACCAAAGGGTATACACTGCAAGCCTGCCTCCAGTTGTCAGCACACAGCCCCTCTCCTTCTCTGTGTCTAAAGTTCCCAACTACTTCATCTCTCCAGGTCAATGTCTCTGCCCCCATCTCTGGCGTCACTACTTCTCTGGGTAGGGTACCACTCTCCGCTCTTCTCCCTTGATGGTCCCAGGGACCTCCGCTCCTAGACTGACTACTCTTAAAAGGATTAGAGTCCCTGGACAGAGTCGAGAAATATGTGAAGCAAAGCTTAAAATAATGAAAAGACCAAGCTTAGTGATCTGATAGAGAAAGGTGAAACCCCTGAGATTATAGAAACCCTTAGAAACCTTTCAGACCAAAAACTAACTTACCCTGTGACTCAACATTCAGGCAAATTATAGACAGATCATGTATAATGTGAACAGTAATGCTAAGGAGATACACACTTTTCAGAATAATCAACAATAGGAGATCTAAAGGGCGGCTTTTGGCCAGGGATAAAGGTCAGAACCACCACTTGTCTGCCAGTTGGTCATAATGTGGTAGCTTGTATGCTGCAGTGATGCTGAAAGCTATGCCACCAGTATTTAAATATCAGTAGAGTCATCGTAGTGGTTACAAATCAGGCTGTAAACCACAAATTCAACAGTTGGAAACTACCAGTTGTTCTGTATGAGAAAGATAAGGCTTTATGCTCCTGTAAAGATTTACAGGTTCAGAAACCCTGTACAGGGTCACTATGAGTCAGAATCGACTCCACAGCACATAACCAACAAACCAACCAGAGTCATCCATGGTGGACAGGTTTTAACTGAGCTTCCCAACTAAGACAGACTAGGAAGAGAGAGAGGCAGGTTAACTCTGAATGCTTAGCTACTGATAAACTTATGAATAGCAACATAACATTTTCGGATATAGTACTGGAAGATGAAGGCATTATGAATAGCTCCATAATTTTGTCAAGCATAAAAAGAATTGTGAGAATGGCAATGTTTTGTTCTGTTGTGCATAGGGTTGCTATGAGTTGGAGCAGACTCTATGACACCCCAAAACAGCTACAAAGTTCAGAAGGCAGTAAGTGATGGAAAAAGGATGAATAGAAATAGCAAACACTGGGAGGAAGTGGAAGAGGGCTGTTACGTTGTAGGGATTGCAATCAATTGAACAAAAAATATGAATCAGTTATTGAATGGCAAACCAATTTGCTCTCTAACCTTTTATCTAAGACACAATAAAAAAAAAAATTCAAAAAACAACATGAACAATAATTTAAAAAACATAAGATATTTGATATATTGAACAGTAATGAACAAAGACCAAATAACTTTTGGGATGACATTTGAGGCATCATACATGAAGAAAACAGTAGATTTTTGGTGGTGGATGTGATGTGCCATGGAGTTGGTTCTTACTCATAGCAACCCTGTATAGGGTTTCTGAGGCTGTAAATCTTTATGGGAGTAGAAACCCTCATCTTTCCCCAGTGAAACAGCTGGTAGTTTTGAACTAGTGACCTTGAGGTCAGCAGCCCAACTCATAACCTCTATACTATCAGAGCTTCATAAAAGATCTTTAGTGACAATAGTGAATGATTGCTATCAGGACTGACTGTGAGTGTTGGAAATGTTTAAGGTAGATGTTTTATAACAAAAGGAGAGGAGTGGTTGATTTTGCAGTCCAGGAGTAGAGGTCCCTGGGACCATCAAGGGAAAAGAGCAGAGTGCAGGACCCTATCCAGAGAAACAGTGATACCAGATATTGAGGCAGAGACAATGACATAGGGAGATGGAGCAGCTGGGGACTCTGTACTCAAGGAGGTAGAGGGTCTGTCTGTTGATGGCTGAGGGGTAGGCTCGAGGGGTGTGCTGTATGATTGTTTGATAATGCATGCAAGGGATTGTAATCATTGCAATGAAACAAAATAAGATAGGATGAATGTAAAGCTGATGTTCTCCCATGTAAACGTTCACATAAAAAATAAAAAAAAATAAAAAAATCTTTAGTGAAAGAAAGAAAAGACCAAAACGAACATCCAAAGAGACTCTCAAACTTACTCTTGACCACAGAGTTGTTGTTGTTGTTGTTAGGTGCTATCGAGTCAGCATCGACTGATAGCGACCCTGTGCATAGCACAAAGAAACATTGCCTGATCCTGGGTCAACCTCACCAATGTTGCCACGCTTGAGCCCATTGATTCTGCCACTTCGTCAATCCATCTCGATGGGGGACTTCCTATTTTTCTCTAACCCTCCACCCTTTCAAACATGACATCCTTCTCCAGTGACTGGTCCCTCCTGATAATATATCTGAAGTATGAGAGATGAAGTTTGGCCATCCTGGACTCCAAGGAGCACTCTGGTTGCACTTCTTCCAACACAGACCTGTTGGTTCTTTTGGCAACCCATGACACTTTCAATATTCTCCTCTAACACCATAACTCAAAAGCATCAATTCTTTATGGTCTTCCTTATTCACTGTCCAGCTTTCGCATGCATATGAGGTTATTGCAAATACCATGACTTGGGTCAGGTTCTCCTTAGTCTTCAAGCTGGCATCTTTGCTCTTAAACACTTTTAAAAGGTCTTGTGCAGCACATTTGCCTAATGTAATACGCCATCTGGTTTCTTGACTGCTGCTTCCATGAGTGCTGATAGTTGATCCAAGAAGAACGAAGTCCTTGACAACTTCAATCTTTTCTCCATTGATAAAAATGTTGATTATTGGTCCAGTGGTGAGGATTTTTGTTTTCTTTACATTGAGATGCAATCCATACTGAAGGCTGAATTTAGAATGGTTATGAATCAGGCTGCTAACCTCACAGCCAGCAGTTTGAAACTGCCAGCTGTTATGCAGGAGAAATATGGATGAAGCTTTCTGATCCTGTAAAGATTTATAGCCTCAGAAACCCTGTACAGGGTCGCTGTGAGTCAGAACCAACTCCACGGCACGTAACAACAACAAAGCAAATGGAAGAAATGATGTACTAAAGGCATTGAACAAAATATTTCAAAGGACAGAAAAAGAAGACAAAGTAAAATATTATAATGAAATTTATAATGACCAGTAGCTAGAAAACACAAAGAAAAGAACATGCTCAGCATTTCTCAAGTAAAATAACAGAAGAAAAATCACAACCTCAAGTTGCAACTTTGAAGAATCTATGGGAACAAAAAAAGAAAGAAATTTGAGGATGCAGTATATGATCAAGAACTAATGGTATTGATGGAAAAAGTCCAAGCTACAGGAGAAAAAAACACAAAACACCAAGAATTAACAGAATACCAATTGAAATATTTCAACAAACAAATGCAGTTAAGAGATAGTCACCCATCTATGGGAAGAAATTTGGAATCCAACTACATGGCCAACCAGAGGAAGAAATCCTTACTTGTGTTCAATCTGTGGAAATAACTATAAATTTTATTAATATCAGGTACAAGCAAAAGTTTACTGAAGATAATTAAAAATAGTCTTAGCAATACATTAACAGGAAACTCCCAGAAATTCAAGCCAGATTCACAAAAGGAATGGGAAAAAGGATATCACTGCTGACGTCAGATGGATCTTGGTGGAAAGCAAATAATGCCGAAAGTAGTTTAGCTCTGCTTTATTGAGTATGCATTTAGCTGTGTGAATTATAGTAAATTATGTATAGCATTGGGAAGAATAGGAATTCCAGAATATTTAATTATACTCATGTGGAAACTGTACAGAGACCAAAAGGCAGTCCTTTGAAAAGAATAAGGGGATATTATGTTGTTTAAAATCAAGAAAGGTGTGTGTCACCATTGTATCCCTTCACTATACTTATTCAGTATGCATGCTAAGCAATTAATTTGAGAATCTCTAGATGCTGAAGAAGAATGTGAAACCAAGATTTGAGAAATACTCATTAATCTGTGATATTAATATCAAGAACTCATCTGTCAGTTCCACCACTCATCTGTCAGTTTGTCATACTGTGGTAACTTGTGTATTGCTGTTATTTTGGAAGTATGCCAAAGGTATTTTGAATACCAGCAGGGTCCCCCAGGGTGGACAAATTTAAGATGAGTTTCCAGAAAAAGACAGACAAGGAAGAAGGAGAGACAGAATACTTTAAAACATTTAGTCACTGAAAACCTTATGATAAGCAGTGGAACACTGTCAGATATAGTGATGGAAGATGTGACCCTCATAATGGAAGTCACTCAAAATATGACTGGGGAAAAGCTACCTCCTCAAAGTAAAGTTGACCATGATGATGCGAATAGAGTAAAGTCCTTGGAACCTTCATTTGCTGATGGGGCACAACTCAAAATGAAGAGAAACAGCTGTAAACATCCATTAATAATCAGAACATGGAATGTATGAAGTATGAATGTAAGAAAATTGGAAATTGTCAAAAACGAAATAGAACTCATAAACATAGATATCCAGGGCATTGGCGAGCTGAAATGGACTGATATTGGCCATTTGAAATCTGACAATCACATTATTATGCTGACAATGACAAATTGAAGAAGAATGGCATCACTTTATCAACAATAAGATGAGTCATGAAGTACAATGCTGTCTGTGATCGGATAATATCCATACACCTACATGAAAGACCAGTTAAAATCACCATTACTCAATTTACACACCAACCACTAAAGTTACTGATGATGAAATTGAAGAATTCTATTATGGTCTTCAGTCTGAAAATGACCAAAGATGCAATCAAGATGTATTGATAATTGCTTGTGATTGGAATGTAAAGGTTGGAAACAAAAGGTAAGGATCAGTCATTGAAAAATATGGCCTTGGTGTCAGAAACTATGCTGGAGATCACATGATACAATTTTGCAAAACCAGTGATTTGTTCAATGCAAATATCTTTTTTAAATGGCATAAAAGACAACTATGCTCATGAACCTTTCCAGAACTAATACACAGAAATCAAATTGACTATATCTGAAGAAACAAATGGTAGGAAAGTTCCATATCATCAACCAAAACAAGACCAGACACAGACTGTGAAACAGACCATCAATTGCCATATGCAAGTTCAGAATGCAGTTAAAGAAAATGTAAACAAGTCCATGACAGCCAAAATATGTCCTTGAATATATCCCACATAAATTTAGGGATCATCTAAAGAACAGATTTAATGAATTCGACACTAAAGACTAAAGACAAGAAAAGTTATGGGATGCCAACAATATCATACAGGGAGAAAGCAAAAGGTCATCCAAAAGATGAGAAAAGGAAAAGACCAAAATGGATGTCAAAAGAGACTCTGAAACTTGCTCTCCAGCATATAGATGCTAAAGCACATGGAAGAAATGAGGAGGTACAAGAGCTGAACAGAAAATTTTAAAGGTCAACTCAACTAAGGAGCTCTGGTAGCGTAGTGGTTATGAATCAGGCTACGAACCACAAAGTCAGCAGTTCCAAACTACCAGGGGCTCCGCAGGAGAAAGAGGAGGCTTTCTACTCCTGTAAAGGTTTACAGCCTTGGAAACCCTCTTCAGGGTTTCTATGGGTCGGAACTGACTCGACGGCACATAACAACAACAACATAGAAGACAAAGTCAAATATTGTAATGAAATGTGCAAACAGGGAGTTAGAAAACCAAAAGGGAATAACACACTCAGCATTTCTCAAACTCAGGTTGTGGTTATTGTTTTTAAGTGCCATTGAGATGGTACCAACTCATAGCGACCTTATGTACAACAAAATGAAACACTGCCTGATCCTGGGCCAATCTCACAATCGTTGCCACAGAGCCCATTGATACTACCACTTTGCCAATCCATCTCGATGGGGGTCTTTCTCTTTTTCTCTGATCCTCCACCATATCAAACATGATATCCTTCTACAGAGACTGGTCCCTCCTGACAATATGTTTGAAGTACGAGAGATGAAGTTTGGCCATCTTGGCCTCCAAGGAACACTCTGGCTACACTTCTTCCAGCACAGATCCGTTGGTTCTTTTGGCAGCCCATGGCACTTTCAATATTATTCTCAAACACCCCAACTCAAAAGCATCAATTCTTCTATGGTCTTCCTTATTCACTGTCCAGCTTTTGCAACCATATGAGGTTACTAAAAATACCATAACTTGGGTCAGGTGGCACCTTAATCCTCAAGCTGACATCTTTGCTCTTCAGCACTTTAAAAAGGTCTTGTGCAGCAGATTTGCCTAATGCAATACATCGTTTGATCTCTTGACTGATGCTTCCATGAGTGTTGATAGTTGATCCAAGAAGAATGAAGTCTTTGAAAACTTCAATCTTTTCTCCATTGTTAAGAATGTGGTTTATTCGTCCAGTGATGAGGATTTTTGTTTTCTTTACACTGAGATGCAATCCATACTGAAGGCTGTGCTCTTTGATCTTCATCAGTAAATATTATAAGTCCTCTTCACTTCCAACAAGCAAGGTTGTATCATCTGCATATGGCAGGTTGTTAATTAGTCTTCCTGCAATCCTGATGTCTATGATAGAATAATGTTCATGTGCTTACAAGGAAGACCAGTTAATACCATTATTATTTAAATTTATGCACCAACAACTAATACCAGTGAGGATGAAGTAAAAGCATTCTACCAACTTCTTCAATCTGAAATTGATCAAACATTCAATCAAGATTTATTGATCATTACTGGTGATTGGAAACCAAAGGTTGTGAGCAAAGAAAAAGGATCAATAGTTGGAAAATATGACCTTGCTGATAGAAATGATGCTGGAGATCATGTGATAGAATTCTGCAAAATTAATGATTTGTTCATTTCAAATACCTTCTTTAGAAAGCATAAGAGACTACTATACTCATGGACCTTACCAAATGGAATATACAGAAATCAAATTGGCTACATATACAGAAAGAGATCATGGAAAAGCTCAGTATCATCAGTCAAAACAAGGCCAGGGGCAGATTGTGGAACAGACCATCAATTGTTCATAAGTAAATTCAAACTGATGCTGAAGAAAATGGAAACAAGTCCATGAGAGCCAAAATATGACCTTGAATATATCCCAACTGAATTTAGGGATCATTGGAAGATCAGATTTGATACATTAAATACTAAAGACCGAAGAGCAGGGGAGTTGTGTGATGGCATCAAGAACATTATGCAGGAAGAAAACAAAAAGTCATTAAGACAACAAGAAAGAAGGAAAAGGTCAACATGGATGTCAGAAGAGACACTGAAACTTGCTCTCCAATATAAAGATGTTAAAGCAAATGGAAGAAATGAAGAGGTACAAGAGCTGAACAAAAAATTTCAAAGTTCAGCTTGAAAAGATAAAGTCAAATATTACAACAAGATGTGCAAAGTTCTGGAGTCAGAAAGCCAAAAACAAAGAACATGCTCAGCATTTCTCAAGCTGGGGAACTGAAGAAAATATCAAGTCTAGACTTCATTGTGAAGTATGAGTATTGCACAATATTTAATTTTGCTCATGAGGAATCTGTACATGGACCAAGAGGCAGTTGTTCGAACAGAACTTGGGAACACTGAATGGTTTCAAATTAAGAAAGGTGTGTGACGGGGTTGTAAGCTGAGGTAAATGAAGGAAAAATTGAGCCCTCGTCTTGTGGTATTGAAGGATTCTCTGGGAAAATTAACGAAAGATGCAGAAAGTATCAAAAGAAGAGGAAGGAATACAGAGTCACTCTACTAAGAAAAAATGGTCGCTCTGGTAGCGTAGTGGTTACGAATCAGGCTGCGAACCTTAAGGTCAGCGGTTCGAAACTACCAGCTGCTCCGCGGGAGAAAGATGAGGCTTTCTACTCCCGTAAGGATTTACACCCTCGGAAACCCTGTACTGGGTCGCTATGGGTCGGAACCGACTCGACAGCACTTAACAACAACAACAACAACAACAATTCGACTATTTGAAGAGATAGCATATGATCAAGAGCCAATGAACCTGAAGGAAGAATTCCAAGGTGCGTTTAAGACATAGTCAAAGAACAAAGCACCAGGAGTTGATGGAATACAATTTGAAATGTTTCAACAAACTGATATGGCACAAGAGGCACTCACTCATCTATATCAAGAAATTTAAAGACAACTAACTATCAGCCAACTTATTGGAATAGCAATATATTTGTGTCGATTCCAAAGAGAGGTGACCCAATGGAATGTGGAAACCATAGGATGATATCATTGATATTCCATGTGAGTAAAGTTTTACTAAAGCTAATACAAAAATGGCTGCAAACGTGTATTGGCAGAGACCTTCCAAATGTTGCAGCTGGTTTCCAAAGTGCATGTGTAATGAGAGATATCATTGCTAATATCAGATGGATGTTGGCTGACAGCAGACTATACTAGAAAGATTATTACCTGTGCTTTATTCACTATGCAAAGGCTTTTGATTGTGTGAATCATGACAAACTATGGACAACATGCTCATTAGGAACCTGTACATGGACCAAGAGGCAGTTGTTTAAACAGAACAAGGAACAGTGAAGATTGTTGATAACACGGACCTAAAGGCATTACGCTTCTTCCTTATTCCTCATATTGACAGACACTTAATGGATATTCAGTCAAAAATAATAATAATGAGAGTAGTAACTCACATTAAGTTATTTTCTTAAGTCAGACACTTTTCTAATAGTTGTCATATGTATTATTTCATTTTGCTGGAAAGAACTAATATAATCCCCATTTTACCAATTGAAAGTGTGAGGCAAGATATTAAGTGACTGAACAAGAATAAATACCTACTTAAGTTTGGAGCCTGCAAATCTGGCCAGGTTGATTCCATATGATTCTGTTAGCCACTGTGATATAGCTATTAATTAATTAAACATAACTCATTCTAGCATCAGCTTCAAACTTTCATGTACCAAAATGTTCGCCATAGTTGTTAAAAAGTTCTAAGGTGGCAAGCTAAAGATCATTCTGTTTTTGTTTTTTTTCCTGTACTCCTTTTGTCTTCTACCCATTCTTGAACACCAAAAAGAAATGAAATAGTAGTCCGCATATCACATAATAATAGAACATCGTGTCCATAAGATGCTCAAATGGCCAGGGAATTTCCTCTAACTTTATGTATAAAATTAACTGAAATATAAGTTGTATTTGTTATTCTGGCAATCTTATGTATAATTTTCAGTTTAATAACCACACAGGAAATATTTGAGAAAAAATAACTTGGTGAAAATTTTTAAGAAGAAAGAGAAAAGCCATTGGTTATGAGGAACTAACTCTTTCTGCAATCAGCTCTGGGGAAAAAATTACTGGAAAGATGAACAGGAAAACCATCTCTGGGTTTTGTGACGCTGGGTATATCTGACATTTTTTACTCTGGCTTCATTATTGTCACTTCTCTACATGGCAAATAAACTTCTAATGCATGGAGCCATTTCAGGGTGCACACAGGATTATAAAATATTTTATAATCCATTGTGAGAATAAATTGATTTAAGAAATGTTTCTTACCAAGATTAATTATCTAAATTTTGGTCACGTAACATGAGTTTAATGTTGTAATATGCCAAACAATGACTATGTATTCTATCTTTGAATTTAGAAGAAAAAATTTTCCTTACACATAGTCATGTATTTTCAGTATATTCTGACACAACTTGAGAATTGCTTATCTCTATGTTGTTGTTGTTGATAGGTGCCATCAAGTCAGTACCGACTCATAGTGATCTTATACACAGCAGAATGAAACACTGCCCAAACCTGGGCCAACCTCACTACTGTTGCCACGCTTGAGTCCATCGATGCTGCCACTTAGCCAATCCATCTCATTGGGATCTTCCTCTTTTTCTCTGACCCTCCACCCTACCAAACATCATATTCTTCTCCAGTGACTGGTCCCCCCTGACAATATGTCCGAAGTGTTAGAGATGAAGTTTGGTCATCCTGGCCTCCAAGGAGCACTCTGGCTGCACTTCTTCCAACATGGATCTATTGGTTCTTTTGGCAGCCCATGGCACTTTCAATATTCTCCTCCAACATGATAACAAAAGCATCAATTCTTCTACGGTCTTCCTTATTCACTGATAAAAGACCTAGTAATTTGGTATTTATTGTGAGAAGCCATAGGAAAGTAGAACTATGTTTTTGCTAGTTCTAAATAACCCAGTCCTCTCCTTATGTCTACACAGCTGCACGATTGTGAATTCTGAGTGGCATGCCACATTTGGACATGCTGGTTTTAACACCAGGGACAAAATGTAGTTATTTTGATGTTTGTCCTTAGGGCTTCCAACTGATGATCAGGCTGTTTCCCAGCTCCCACAACATATATTTGCATCTAACATTTTTCCATTGCCACCATATATTACAGCCATTATTCTGACAATCAAAGCTTGTCTGTCTTATATACCATTCCCTTGGGACCAAGCATTGTGTTAAATGATAATATGTTCTAAAAGGATAATTTCATAGACTTATCTCTGATTCTATGATAAACTTATACTACTAGGTAAAGTCAATTTTAGCCTAGTTAAAATGCATAGCACTTTTAGAAGATCTTTAAAGTATATAAGGAAAATTAGAAACTGACAGAACAATCAAGAGGAGAGGTTTTGGTGATGTCTTTATATCTACAGCTTTTTGCAGCTAGTAGAGAGTAACTTACTAAAATTTGTGATGAGCTTCAATTCATCAAACAGTAGACTTGATCATTGACCCTTTCTGCCCAAGAAGGGTTTATATTGTGGTGGTGGTGGCTATGTGCCGTGGAGTCGGTTTCAATTCATAGCAACCCTGTACAAGGTTTCCAAGGTTGTAAATCTTTGCAGGAGCAGAAGACCTCATCTTTCTCCCACAGAACACCTGTTAGTTTAGAACTGCTGACCTTGAGGCTTGCAGCCTGATTCATAACCACTATGCTACCAGAGCTCCTTTATATTGTAAAGAGACTTAATAAAAGCATAGCTATGAAAATATGAATTAAAATAGCATAACCAAAAATTAAAAGTTTATAAACGCAATTTGGCATTTAAATATATGTTTTAAAAATTTATCAGTGCAAATTGTTGTTGTCAGGTGCCATTGAGTCGGAACCAACTCATAGTGACCCCATGCACAGCAGAACGAAACAATGTCCGATCCTGGGCCAACCTCACTACCACTGCCACACTTGAGTCCATCAATGATGCCACCTGGCCAATCCATTTCTTTAAGGGTCTTCCTCTTTTTCTCTGACCCTCCACCTTACCCAGCATGACATCCTTCTCCAGCGACTGTTTCCTCTGGACAATATGTCCAAAGTATGAGAGATGAAG
>NW_006409076.1:479408-481323 GCF_000296735.1 Chrysochloris asiatica
ATCAGCAATGATATCTCTTGTTCCACGGCCTCTTCTGAATCCAGCTTGAACCTCTGGAAGTTCTCTGCCAATGTATGATTGTAGCCGTTTCTGTATTACCTTTAGCAAAAGATAATACAGTGTAAATTAGCACTATTTAATATATATTACCATGGAACGCTTACAGCATTTGAAACTGTACACACGGAGTGGGAAGTAGAAGGAAGAAAGTAATATTTATTGTGGCCATATTTCTGTTTCTACTGTGTGTATGTATTTCAAATGCTATAAACGTTCCTTGGTGGTGGTGGTAGTTACGTGCCGTGGAGTCGGTTCTGATTCATAGCAACCCTGTACAGGGTTTCTGATGCTCTAAATCTTTACAGGAGCAAAAAGCCTCATCTTTCTCCCCACATTCTTTGGTAATATATATATATTAAATAATACTATTTTGCACTAATAAAGTTTTAAAACATATATTTAAATATCAAATTAAGTTGTATAAAGTTTTTATGTGCCAGAGAGTCCTGGTGTGGTACAGTGGGCTAAAGCACTGGAGTGCAATGTCAGTTGGAACCACAAAGTCAGTTGGAACCACAAAGTCAAAAACAAAATCAACTAAGCACATGACAGAAAGAACAGCAACTATGTGCCATGTGTTATGCAAGTGATGAAACATTATGCAAGTATTATAATGTATAACTTAGATAATATGAATCTGAGACATATGGAGGTATATCAACTTAGGTGAGGTCATATACGTATTGGGCTCAAATTTGAAGTACAGACAACTCTTAATTCCAACAACATAATATTTCCATAGTCACGGGAATAAACATATCAAGATAATGGAGATAGTATAGAGCTGGGCAACATCTCATACTGCTGTACCTACGATCATCACAAGTCAGAGCAAGTCTGATGACTAGTAACAACAAATTCAGAAAAATAAAAGTTGTTTCAGAATGGGAGGATTCTACTAGTAGAACCAAACGTCTACTAGTTAAATTATTGGACTTCTGGTGTGGCATGTAGGATTAGCACTGGATTGTGAACCACAAGGTCTGCAGTTCAAACCTTCTAGTTGCTCTTTGCAAAACCTGTACAAGTTCACCATGAGTCACAATCGACTTGATGACACTTAAAAACAACAACATATGCAACAAATATGATTTTAAAAAAAGTTTAAAACAAAAACAACTTTAACAACCTGATGAAAGAATTAAAATCCTAAGAAAATAGGCAAACACACGGAATTGACAAATCACAAAATAAATAAAACAGCTAATATCTAAAACACATTTTACTTATCAGTGAAATGAATCCAAGTTTAAATAGGAATAAATAACAATTTTAACCAAGCTAATTGACATAAATTTAAAAATTGTATGATCTTTGATTCTGAAATGAAGGTGATATAATATGAATGAATGTTAATGGATAATTTGGTATCTTGATCACCAGAAATTTATCAATGTGTATCAAAACACCATGATCAAATTATCTTACTTGAAGAAATCTACTCTATGAAAATAATCAGGGAAATTACACAAAAGTTTACATTATGTTTGTTACATATCTGCTGATGTTCAAAAACTGTCAGCAACTGACTAACCCCATGAATGGATATTATATATGCACAAATTTAATTATTCACACCATCACACAGAAACGCATTCAATGGGGAAGAAGTAGTCTCTTTGACAATGGTGCTGGCAAAACTGGGTATCCATTTACAGAAGAATTAAACAAGACACATAACTTACACCACATACAAAACAAGCTCAAAATGGATCAAAGACCTAAATGTAAAATGTAGAACTATAAAAATCATCAATTAAAAAATGTAGTGAAAAGCTTAGGGATATAAATACACTACCAAACATAACTCAAAACTCAGAGATAGCAGAAGATAAGCTAAAAATTATACATTCTG
>NW_006409076.1:481844-484174 GCF_000296735.1 Chrysochloris asiatica
CATATAATCCCACAGATGGTACAAAGTTTTCTGGCCCTAAAGCAAAATGTATGCTTTAAATAATTCAAGTGAGTAACTTCAAAGTAAAAAGTAAAAAAGGGTGTTGTGATGGAAGTCAACAAGAAAATGCATGCAATCATAGGCTGTACAATAAGAAAATGAAAGGTTGAATTCAAAAGGTTAGGAAGCAATGATCCACCAATACCCTATAACCACATTTTACCAACAATTCCTGTATAGTTCATTCCTTCTTCATTTTGTTTATCAGACTGTTCTCAAGATTTTATGAAGTGTACATAAATCCATTGTTTATCATAGCAATACTGTCCTTCTGCAATGATAAATTGCCTTAGGGAAGGAATATGTCTTCTCTGTACAACTCTTAAATACCTCTTGTAGATGATGAGTCTTTATTTTCCATTGTCTGTCTTTCATGGAAAATTATTTCACTTCAGAAATAATTTTACACCCTTTACAATGTTGGGATCAGACTCTTTAAGGATCTTGTCACAACTCCTTCCAAGGTTCTCTGTCTTTTTTTATCAGGAAAACATTTTAGAGTCTCAAAGACAAAGATTCTGTGCATCAAGTTTAAGGGAGTTCCTCATGTGTGATGCTCACATATGGTTGCTGAACAAAGGGAAGTATGTTCCCTGCTTGTTTTTGAATTGTTTGGGTAATTTTGTTTGTGTTGCCATATGGCAACACAAACCCCCAACTCATATTTCAAATCTTATTTTTGTTTGTTTGTTTGTTTTTCCTCCAGACTTTAGGCCAGTCATGATTTAAAAAGGAAAAAGAACAGGAGAAATTCTAGTTTGGAGGTTTAATTATCTTCTTATATTGAGAACCCAAGACATTCAGATCCCCCTTGCCATATTTATCACATGGACTCACTTGGGGTGCCTCTTGTTATTGCTGCACCAAATCACTGTTGTTGATGAACATACTGAGAATGTTACCTCCTACAGACAGGAAGTGAAGTGTGCAATCTTGGGAAGATTCCCAGATGTGTGGATTCAAACTGGCAGCTTAACTCACACTCTGACTCCTTTTAAGTAGCATTTTACATTTAAAAAGAATACCTGTGCAATTATTAGAAATATAACTTTTTTTGTTTTAAGTTTTTATTATACATCAAGTGATAATTTGCATGGGAAAACATCAGTTTTATATTCATCCTCTCATATTTTGTTTCATTTCAATGATTATAATCTTCTCCATGAATCATCATTCAACAGTATTTGCTTTGATTCTCTCTGTGTTTTTTTGGATGTACACCAAAACACTCAGGAATATACAATCATTCAAACAACCAAAGAGCATATCCTGCAAGCCTGCCCCATGGCTGTCAGCACACAGTCCCTCTACCTCCGTAAGTCTAGAGTCTCCAGCCACTCCATCTCTCCATGTCATCATTTCTGTCTCCATTTCTGACATCCCAGCTTTTCTGCATAGGGTTCCACATTCCTCTCCTGCTCTTCTCCCTCGATGGTGCCAGGCTCCTCTGCTCCTGGACTGCAAGATCAACCACTCTGCCATTTTGCAACAAGACCTCTACCTTTGCAGTTGCCACAACCATAATCAGTCATGATAACAATTACTCACTATCCCCATCTCCTTTCACCAGTCTCATTTGGAATGAAACCACCCAGTGGAGATTCTACCTTCCCCCACACACTCTGAAACTAAATTCCCTCTTGAAAACTTGCAAAACAGTCACTTTGTGCCTTTATAGGCTCCTCATTTTAGGTAGCCCGTGTCTAAGGTGCCCATCCCTAGCAACCCTGTGTACAGAGGAGATGGGAATTGATCCATGCTGTGAAGATTCCTTCTCTCTTGGTTGGTGTTTTAAGCTCCTGCATCCGTAAGTATAGGTCAAGTCCATCCAATTGTAGTGATTTACACTTTTATTCTTTATCATTTTTTTAAAAAATCTTCCTCTAGTTGAGTTCAGACCATCCAGCCATTGAAGTTAGGTCAAGTGGGTGCTATCTGCAAGTATGGGCATTCTTGTACATATCCCCTCACTTCATATCAGCTATACTTCTAACTCTCAGCTCTAGCCCTCTGTGACTATGTCCTTGTCCATGGGCTCAGGAATCCCCAGGTCTCACCATACTTTGGACCACCCACATCTCACCATACTCCAGGTCAACAGTAGTCTATGTAATGTGGTCAGACGCAGTCCACATCATTTCCCCTTCTTCCACTCATCAGTAGACTGAGGTGGTTGACAGCAAGATTACAAGTCTCCTCATGTATTCCCTTTGAGTTTCAATCTTGGAAGGGGGATTGTTCTGAAGGGACTTGATTGCTTGCCTTGATGG
>NW_006409076.1:504302-507961 GCF_000296735.1 Chrysochloris asiatica
AATTTTAAAATATTCAGTGTTCCCATGCTCTGTAAGAACAACTGTTTCATGGTCCAGTAGAGGAGGGAGTATATAGGATCTCTGTGTACTTTCTGCTCACTTTTTGTGCCAATCTTAAAACTCTTCCAAAAATAGCCTACGGTCACTAAATTGGATTCTACTTGCCGTTCTTTTTTTTTTTTTTTTTAATTTTTACCAAAAAAAGTTAAAGGTCAATTGTATTCTTTAATGAGATCCCAAATTTTATTGATCTAATTGCCATGTCTTTAAACACTAAACCTCTCTTTTCAGGATATTGTTACCCATACACAAATACTTCAACCCATTTCAGGAATTCCCACTTGGTTTGAAGAGAGATTCGGCTCAGAGTTGGAACTTTGTTTTAGTAATGGGAACACTTCCAAGCCATTTTACTCTTGTTTCAGGTTTTTGTGTAGTTTTTACCTAACAAATACATTGTACTTCTCTTTGTTTAGTGGATTCCCAGTATGTATGTGAAATAAATATACTATCATTGAGGTGATCGTTTCACCTTCTTTCCATTTAGCCCACTGTATTATATTTGCATTCTGTGTCTCTTTTTTGAAGAGATGTTTCTAAATTTAATTAGAGTCTTACCCAGCTGGGAATATAAATAGATGGGATAGCATATGAACAATTGTTCAAAAGTCTGTTATGAAGCAGTAGAGTGCCTATAATAATAATAAATTGAAGTCCTGAAAAAAATAAAATTTATATTTAGATGAGATATTCTAGCTTCCTCTTTGATATTAAACTGATAAGGTAAATTGCTTTCAGAAGCTAAAATATACATCTAAAGGTTCTTATATTATCAATGCAAAAATAACCCAAAGAGAGAAAGAAATAGAGAGTTAATTCAAGTATATGAGTGATTTGTGGAGAGGTATTATGTCTAGTCTATTAATATTATTTATGACATTATCATTGGCTGCTTTCCGATTGAAAAATTGACAGTCTATAACTTACTGCCAGATATTGTTGAAGTTGGGTTTTGTTGAGTTGGTTCAGATTTATAGCAACCCTAGGTACAACAGAATGATACACTGACAGGTCTAAAGCCCATTTTTTATAGCCATTGTGTCAATCTTTCTCATTGATAATGTTTCTCTTTTTCTCTGACCTTCTCTAGTTTAACAAGCTTGCTGTCCTTCTCCAGGGACTGGTCCCTCCTGATAACATGTCCAAAGTACGTGAGATGAAATCTGCCACTCTCACTTCTAAGGAGCATTCTGGCAGAGATATCTGAATATAAATAGAAGTTGGCAGCCTTGCTTCTATGAATACAAGTTGTCCACAATTCCAGGTTCTAAAAATTGTAACCTAATGTTGTAAAAGAAAAAAATTAAGTTTGACAGAAAATTATGCAAATGAAAGTTGTGTTTCATGGTTTCTTGAGCTTGAATTGTAACTAGATTTTTCTTTTTTCTTTTTTTTTTAAAGATTTTGATAAAATTTGTAATTTTTGTAATTATTAAGAGCACAAGTCAGTGGCATAAATTATGTTTACAATGTGCAACCATGACCACTATTTATTTCCAAAATCTTTTCAATACCAAACAGAAACATTATACCCATTATGCAATAAGTCCATATTTCCCTGTACCTCCAAACCTGATAACTATTAATATACTTTCTGTATTCATGCCTATTCTAGATACTTAATATAAGTGAGATCATACAAAATGTGTCCTTTTATGTCTGACTTGTTTCACTCAGCATGAAGTTTTAAATGCTCATCTATGCTGTAGCATTTAGCAAAACTTTATATTTCTTTTTGTCTTACTGAAAAGCCTTGGTGGCACTGCGGCTAAAGCACTCAGCTGTTAACCAGAAAGTTTGCAGTGTAAACCTACCAGCCACTCCAAAGGAGAAACATGTGGTTGTTTGCTTTCATAAACATTTAAAGTGTTGAAAACCTATTAGGAATTCTACTCTATTCTGTAGTCTTATAAGTTAGGATCAACTCGATGGCAGTGATTTATTTATTTGTTTTTTGGTTGATAGCTGAGTAACATTTATTGCATACATATACCACATTTGTTGATCCATTCATCTGTTGATGGGCACTGGATTATTTCCAAGTTTTGATGTAAAAAATTATGAATTGTGATTACTGCATTGATGAACCTTGGTGTACAATATCTGAGTTACTACTTTCTATTCTTATGAGTCCACCATGTGTCTGTGGGTTTGTTATATTGTGGTAGTTTACGTGTTCGTGTAATGCTGGAAGCTATGCCCCTGGTATTTTAAATAACTAACAAGTTCACTCATAGTGGACAGATTTCAGCTGACCTTCCAGGCTAAGGAAGAAGGAGAGGCAGACTTTCTGAATGTTTGTTGTTGATGTTGTTAACTATGATTGAGTTGGTTTCTACTCAGCAATCCTGTATAGGGTTTCTGAGGAGAAGCTGGTGAGTTTCACCTTATGGTTCAGTACTTATCCTACAGGGTCACTGAAAGCCTCATGAGTAGCAGAAGAATATTGCCACAAGCTGAAAACATTATGAATAGTACCAGGATATTACCAGATTTGGTGCCAGAAGATGAGTTATTTTGTTTGGAATTCACTCAAAATGCAACTGAGAAAGAGCTGCTTATGCAAAGTAGAGTTGACAATGAGTAAGGCTTTCGGAGTCTTAATTAGTTGATGGGACAAAACTCAAAATGAGGAGAAACAGCTGCAAATATCCTTTAATAATCTGAACGTGGACTACATAGAGAATGAGTCTTGGAAAATTGGAAGTTGTAAAAAATGAAATGAAACACATAAAGATTCATATCCTAGGCATTAGATGTAATGGACTGGTAGTGGCCATTTTGAGTTTGACAATAACATAATTTACTATGCCAGGAAAAACACACATCATATTCACAGTGAAAAAGAACATTTCAAGATCTTGAAGCACAATGCTGTTTTCAACAGAAAAATATCCATATGCCTACAAGGAAGACCACTTAATAATGCTACTAATCAAATTTATGTCACTAACCACTAAAACCAGTGACGCTAAAATTGAAGAATTCTGACAATTTCTTCAACCTGAAATTGAACAAATATTCAATCAACATGTATTGATAATTACTGGTGATTCGAATGTGAAGGATAGAAACAAAGAGGAAGGATCAGTAGTTGGAAAATACGGCCTTGGATGCTAGAGATTGCATGATAGAATTTTGAAAGAAAAAAACTTATTCTTTGCAAATACCTTTTAAAAATAACATAAAAGGCAACTATACTCATGGACCTTACCAAATGGAATACACTGGAATGAAGCTCTGTATCATCAGCCCAAACAAAGCTAGGACCGACTGTTGAACAAATCATCAATTGTTCATATACAATTTCAGGGTGAAGATGAAGGAAATTAACACAAATTAACAACAAGAAAAAAAAAATACATTGAACATATCCTATCTGAATTTAAAGATCATATCAAGAACAGATTTCCATTAGACCCTAATGATCGAAGACCAGAGAGCTGTGGGATGATATCAAGAACATCATATAAGAAGAAAGCAAAAAGTTCATTAAAAAGGCAGGAAAGAACAGAATGGATGTCAGAAGACACTCTAAAACATGTTCTCCAGCATAGAGATGCTAAAGTAAATGAAAGAAATAAGGAAGTAAAAGAGCT
>NW_006409076.1:508182-509609 GCF_000296735.1 Chrysochloris asiatica
TGTATTCTGAGCAAATAATCTGAGAAGTTGGACAGTATGATAAAGAATGTGGCAACAGGATTGAAGGAAGACTCATTAGCAGCCTGCAATATTCACTAATGTTCTCCCATGTAAATTATCACATAATTCACAATAAAACATGTAAGATAAAAAAAAAAAAAAAAAAATAGCCTATGCTCACCATTTCAAGAACTTAAGATATTGAAGGAATAAATCCAAGCTGCACTGAAGGTATTAGTGAAACATAAGGCTCCAGGAATTAATGGAATACAATTTGAAATCTTTCAACAAACTGATGAAGCAATGCAGGTGCTCAATGAACTATGACAAGAAATTTGGCAGAAAGCTACCTGGGCAACTGATTGGAAGAAATCTATATTTGTATCAATTCCAAAGAGAAGTTGCCCAACAAAATGCAGAAATCAATGAACAATACCACTAATATAGCACATAAGTAAATTTTTGCTAAAGACAATTTTAAAACTTGATCACGGAACTGCCAGAAATTCAAATCAAATTCAAAAGACAATGTGGACCAAGTGATATCATTGCTCAGGATACATGAATCTTGGATGAAAGGAAAGAATATTGGAAAGATGTTTGCTTGTGCTTTACTGAGTATACAAAGACTTTTGACTGTGTGGATCCTGAAAAATTATGAATAACATTGCAAAGAACACGTATTCCAGAATACTTTATGTCCATGAGGAACCTGTACAGAGAAGGAAGTTGTTCAAACAGAACAATTGGATACTGCATGGTTTAATAGGAGGAAAAGTGTGTGGCAGTGTTGTATTCTTTTACCACACTTTTTCAATCTGTATGCTTAGCAAATTATCCAATAAACTATATTCTATGAAAAGAACATAGTATTAGGTTTAGAGCAAGACTCCTTAACCATCTCAGATGTATAGATGATACACCTTGCTTGCTCAAAGTGAAGAAGTCTCAAAATATTTACTGATGAAGTTTGAAGCCTACAGCTTTCAGTGTGGGTTGCATTTCAATGTTCAGAAAAAAAAAAAAAAAAAGCCCCACCACTGAATCAAAATATAACATCATGAAAATATTGAAATTGTTGAAGATTTCATTTGGCTTAGATGCAGAATCAACACTCATGGAAAAAATAGTCAAGAAATCACACAACATATCAAATAATGCAAATGTTTTTCACAAGAACTCTTTAAAATGTTTAGGAGTAAAGATGTCAATTCAAGGTGTGCTTAAAAAAATCATGATGTTTTAAATAGTCTTATAAATGCACAAGAAACTGGGATATATGAAGAAAAACGTGGCATGAGGATTGGAGGAAGACTAATTAACAACCTGTGATATGCAGATGATACAAACTTGCTTAGTGAATGTAAAGAGGACTTAAAACACTTACTGATGA
The DNA here is from genome assembly GCF_000296735.1 of Chrysochloris asiatica. Taxonomy (NCBI): domain Eukaryota; kingdom Metazoa; phylum Chordata; class Mammalia; order Afrosoricida; family Chrysochloridae; genus Chrysochloris; species Chrysochloris asiatica. The sequence goes on from NW_006409076.1 coordinate 509,576, forward strand.
AGATCAAAGAGCACAGCCTTCGGGATGGTTTACA
>NW_006409076.1:511116-512670 GCF_000296735.1 Chrysochloris asiatica
TTAAAAAAGTATTAAGAGTCACTGTACCAAAAGGAAATGGCTGATGTTCAACCATTTCAAGAGGTAACATATGATCAAGAGCCAATGATACTGAAGGAAGAAGTCCAAGGTGCATTGAAATAAATGGCAAAGAACAAGGCATTAATTGAATTAATGGAATACAAATAGAAATCTTTCAACAAAGTAAGCAGCAATGGATGCACTCATTCATCTGTGCCAACAAATTTGGAAGACAACTATCTGGCCAATTGATTGGAAGAGATCCGTATTTGTGTCCATTTCAAAGAAAGGTGATCCTATGGCATGCAGAAATTATCAGACAATATCTTTGATAGCCTATGAGAGTAAAGTTTTAGTACAGGTAAAACAGAACCAGCTGCAACTACACATTGACAGAACTTCCAAAGATTCAAGCTGGATTCCGAAGAAGATATGGACCGAGGGATATCATTGCTTATGACAGATGGATCTTGGCTGAAAGCAGAGAATACCAGAAAGATGTTTATTGTTGTTGATAACTACCGTGGAGTCGGTTTCGATTCATAGTGACCATGCACAAGGTTTCTGAGGCTGCAAATCTTTACTTGAGCAAAAAACCTCATCTTTCTCCCACTGAACAGCTGGTAGTTTTGAACTGCAGACCTTGATGTTAGCAGCCCAATTCATAACCACGATGCTACCAGAGCTCCTATTGGCTAGGCAAAGACCTTCGATTGTGTGGATCATGACAACTTATGGACAACATTGCTAAGTATGAGTATTCCAGAACACTTAATTGTACCGTTGAGGAACCTGCACATAAACCCAAGAGGCAGTTGTTCAAATGGTTTAAAATTAGGAAAGTAGTGTGACAAGGTTGTATTCTTTCACCATATTCATTCAACCTGTATACTGAGCAATTAATTTGAAAGCTGGTTTATATGAAGAAAAACATGACATCAGGATTGGAGGAAGACACATTAACAACCTGCAGGTATGCAGATGATACAACCTTACTTGCTGAAAATGAAGAAGACTTAAAATACTTACTGATGAAGATCAAAGACCACAGTCTTCGACATGGATTACATCTCAATGTAAAGAAAACAAAAATGCTTACCACTGGACCAATAAACAGCATCCTTATCAATGCAGAACAGATTGAAGTTGTCAAAGACTTCATTTTTCTTGGATCAACTATCAACACTCATGGAAGCAGCAGCCAAGAAATCAAATGATGTATTGCATTAGGCAAATCAGCTGCACAAGACCTTTTTAAATTGTTGAAGAGAAAATATGCCAGCTTTAGAACTAAGTACACCTGACCTAAGCCATGGTATTTTCAATAACCTCATATGCATACCAAAGTTGGAGAGTGAATGAGGAAGATCATAGAAGAATTGATTTATTTGAGTTATGGTGTTGAAGGAGAATACTGAAAGTACCATGGACTGCCAAAACAATAAACAGATCTGTGTTGGAAGAAGGGCAGCCAGAGTGCTCCTTGGAGGCCAGGATGGCCAGATTTCATCTCTCATACTTTGGACATATTGTCAGGAGGAACCAGTTACTGGA
>NW_006409076.1:513766-515910 GCF_000296735.1 Chrysochloris asiatica
CCATTTGACCTAGCCCCATTGACTGGATGATCAGAACTCGACTACAGGAAGAAAGAATTTTATTTTTTTATTTAATAAAGGAAACAAGTGTAAATTGCTACAATTTGATGAACTTGACCTTTACTTATGCATGTAGTAGCTCAAAACACCAACTGAAAGGGAAGGAACGTTCAGATCAAGTATCAATTCTATCCCCTCTATATACAGGATTGATAGGTACAGGTAACTTAGACATTGGCTACCTAAAATGGGGACATTATAAAGGCACAAAGTGACTGACTTACAAGTTTTCAGGAGAGTTAGTTTCAGAGTGTGTGGAGGAAGGTACAATCCTCACTGAATAGGTTTCATCTTGTCTACACACATCTGGTGAAAGGAAATGGGGATAAAATTCTTATGATTCAATAGTGAGTAATTGTTATCATGACTAATTGCGACTGTCACAACTGTAAATGTAGAAATTTTGTAACAAAAACGGGGGAGTAGTTAATTTTAAAGTCCAGAAACAGCGGACCCTAGGACCATCAAGGAAGAAGAGCATGAACGGAATGTGGGACCCATCCAGAGATGGCGGCAAAATGAGGACATGGAGAGAGAGCAGCTGAAGACACTAGATTCATGGAAAGAGAAAACTGAGTTATGGTGACAAGGAGGCAGACTTGCAGAATGCCCTTTGGTTGTTTAAATTATCATATATTCCTGAGTGTTTTTGTGTACATCCCCTCCCCCCAAAATACAGGTGGAATAGAAGCAAATATTGTTGAAAGATGATGCATGGAGGAGATTGTAATCATTTCAATGAAATGATGGTGTAAAACTGATGGTATGCCATGTAAACTATCACTCAATTCACAATAAAAACTTAAAAAAAAAAATCTAAAAATCTTGCCATTTAAATGGACTATTTAAATTATTATATTTAGAGCTATATCTAAGTTTCTTGAGACTTATAATATGGCCTGGTACCAGCAAACAAAAAAATTAACTTTTTCTCTGACAGAGAAGAGTAGAGAATCAAAGAAAGAGAATTGAACGAACTTTTTTGCATAGGCTATCCATTTGTCTCTTTAAATTACAATAATCTTTCTCCCTTTCTTGATGGCAAATTAGAGAACACGTGTCCAGACTATTATACTTTAAAGACGGTAAATGCTCTTTCAAACAAATATCTTGAGTTGTTTTACTAGTAGTGGTAATGGTCTTAACTTATTCAGATTATTTCACATAGTAACTTTTGTACCACATAACTTCATTTGTTAATCTAAATCATTATATCTACTTTAATAACTTGGAATCACATTTTGCAATACATTGAAAAAAAAACAAAAAGTGATTGTATTTCTCTAGAAAGACTGACTGCCTAGCAGACTATTGGAAAAGAAATAATAATCAAAATTATAGCTGCATAAATACAGTTCACATGCTCTCTTATATGTTTAGTAGTTTGAGATGTATAGTAAAACATGGCCTGAAAGAGATATTCTATTTTCGTCATATTTAACCTGGAGCTGCACTTAATGCTATTATGAGTCCTCCATCTTTATTGTTGTCTCTGAATATTAAAAATTTTAAATAAAATATAGATATTTATACAGTGATCCTCTCCACTTCTGGAATGCAGCCCCATACTGAATTTCACTAAGAGACCACAAACGAGATGGACTGGCAGAGTGGTAGCAGTGATGGGCTCAAATGTAGCCATGAATGTGAGGCACAGGACTCGGTAGTGTTTTGTTCTGTTGTGTTTAGGGTTGCTATGAGTCAGTACTAACTTAATGGCACATAACAACAACACTAATACAATGGACAAAGTGTGCTAGGACCAGAGACAAGTTTAATGTTGCTTTTGTTAGATGCTTTCAAGTTGGTTCCAACCCATAGTGACCCTGTGTAGGGTTTCCAACAAGCAGCTGGTGAGCTTGATCCTCTGACCTTGCAGTTCAAACTACTTTTCAATCCAGCACATTAACTACTTAGCCACACTGGGACTCTGAATGTATGACTATGCAACTAACTATTACAAATGATAAAATATTTACTAAGTCAATTGTACAACTAGTTTGACTCTTCTGATAAAACTCACAGATTATCAATCTCTTATGCTGTCTAAAGAAGGTATTTGAAATGAACAAATCATTGATTTT
>NW_006409076.1:516177-519709 GCF_000296735.1 Chrysochloris asiatica
TATCCTATCACAGACAGCATTGTACCTCATAACTGATCCAGATATGTTCTTTTTGACAATGAATGCAACACCATTCCTCTTCAATTTGTCTTTCCTTGCATAGTAAACCATGGGGTTGTCAGATTTAAAATGGCCAATACAAGTCCATTTCAGCTCATTGATGCCTCTGATATTGATGTTTATGCCTTCCATTTAAATTTTGACAATTTCCAATTTCCTTAGATTCATACTTCATACATTCCATATTCTCATTATTAATGGATGTTTACAGCTATTTCTCTTCATTTTGAGTTGTGCCCCATCAGATAATGAAGGTCCCTTGGGCTTTTCTCCCTCAGTCTTCACTCCATTTACATCATCATGGTCAACTCTACTTTGAGGAGTCATCACTTCCCCAGTCGCCTTTTCAGTGCCTTCCAACCTGAGGGGCTCATTTTCTGGCACTATCTGACAGTGTTTCTCTGCTAGTCATAAGATTTTCAGTGACTAAATATTTGGACACAGTTCGTCATTCCTTCTTCCTAGTCTACCTTCATCTAGAAGCTCATCTGAAACCTGCCTACCATGGGTGACCCTGCTTGTATTTAAAATACCCAAGGCATAGCTTCCATAGTCACAGCAACTTGCAAACTACCCCAGTACAACAAACTGACAGACAAATGGTGGTCAATCATTTTTACCTAGCCTCAACACCCTGAATCTAGATATTTCTCATGTTTGTTCTCCAATTTGATTTCTAATGTCTGACAAGGTTTATTAGATGTCTTGTGCTAAAATGAGCACAGATAAAGTGTTAAAATGGAACACAGGTCATTTGAAACTTGCATTGGACCTTCTGAGTAATGAGCAGTGGAAAGTTTGTCAGTCATCAAGTGTGTATTTAACATCCACATGTAACAGCAACATATACAACAAAAATTTGATTGTATCCATTGTAATTTATCCTGTTGAATCAACAGCTTAGTAAATATCAGTTATCAAATTCTCAACTGCACTCAAAATTTTCTGTGATAATGAGCAATAATTAAATGAAATTAAATATATAATTGTGTCACAACATCTAATTTAAAGTAAGCACTAAGTAAATATTGTTGTTGTTGCTAAGTGCCGTTGAGTCAGTTCTGACCCATAGCAACCCTGAACAGGGTTTCCGAGGCTGTAAATCTTTTTGGGAACAGAAAGCCTCATCTTTCTCCTGTGGAGCATCTGGTAGTTTTGAACTGCTCACCTTGAGGGTCACAGCCCGATTCGTAACTCATTATTAAAATAATGGGAGACATACTTCAAATGTATTGATGAAAAAAAAAAAGGCTTAAAAAGTGATACATTAAAATTAAAATAGCTGGCAACTATGAAAGCACTTCTTGATATGTATACTCAAGGAATAAGTTTATTTGAAGGATATGTTGCCTCCAGAATCCAAAAAGACTGCATTATTTTTAGATGTATGAGGGACCAGATGCAATAACTCATCATTTGCTTTAGTAGAAATACCTTGGCATGCTTCACACCACTGAAACAAAAATTTCACTAAGGTGAAAAGCACTGAATTTTTGTCGAGTTAATTCCCCACTATCTAACATGCAAATCCATCAATCATCTGCCAGTTTGTCATACTGTGTTGGCTTGTGTATTCCTGTGATGCTGAAAGTTATATCACCATTATTTTAAATACTAACAGGGTTACCCATGATAGATTTAAGCAGTGTCCAGATGAAGACAGATTAGAAAGAAGGAAAGGCTAACAATTTCTGAACATGAAGTCATTAAAAGCAGTGTTTCTTTCTGTTGTGCATAGGGTCGCTATGAGTTGGTACTGACTCGATGACACCTAACAACAATAACAACAAAATCCTTATGAATAGCAGTGGGAAAATGTTAGACATAGTGCTGGAAAACGAAAACATTATAAATAGCAGCAGAACACTGTCAGTTATAGTGAGGAAAGATAGTTGGAAGACACTCAAAATACAACTAGAAAGAGATGCCTTCTCAAAGTAGAGTTGACCATAATGACATGAATGGAGAAAACTTTAGAGACCGTCATTCATTAACAGGGCAAACTAAAAAATGAGGAAAAAAACTACAAACATTCATTAAAAATTAGAATACAGAATGTATGAACTAAGAACATAAAAACATTAGAAGTTGTCTAAAAATGAAATGGAATGCAAAAAGATTGTTATCCTAGGCATTCATGAGCTGGAATGGACTGATATTGGCTACTTTAAATCTGACAATCATATGATTTACTATGCCGGGAAAAACAACATGCATTCATAGTGAAAAAGAAAATTTCAAGACCTATCTTGAAATATCATGCTGTGTGTGACAGGAAATTATCCATATGCCTACAGGGAAGACCACTTAGTAGCACTATTATTCAAACTTATGCACTTACCACCAAAGCCAATGGTGTTGAATTTTAAGAAATGGAGTCCTGGTGTCACGCTGTGGGTTAATGCACTGGACAGCAAGGGAAAATTGAACCTCAAGGCTGTAGCGGTTCAAGCTCACCAGTCGCTCCTCAGCAATCTCATACAGAACCGACTCAACGGCACTTAATAACATCAAAAAACAATTTCTTCAGTCTGAAATTGATCGAACATGCAATCAAGATGCATTGATAATTACTAGTGAATAGAATGCAAAGGTTGGAAACAACATGGAAGGATCACTAGTTGGAAAATACGTCTTTGGTGATAGAAATGATGCTAGAGATAGCATGATAGAATTTTGCAAAACCAACATTTTATTCATTGCAAATACACTTTTTTAAACAACGTAGAAGGTAGCTATACACTTAAAATACTTACTGATGAAGATCAAAGATTACAGCCTTTGGTATGGATTACATCTCAATGTAAAGAACAAAAATCCTCACCACTGTACCAGTAAACAACATTCTTATCAATGGAGAAAAGATTGAAGTTGTGTAGGACTTCATTATTCTTGGATCAACTATCAACACTCACGGAAGCAGCAGTCAAATTAAATGATGTATTGCATTAGACAAATGTGCTGCACAAGACCTTTTTAAAGTGTTGAAGAGCAAAGAGGTAAGCCTGAGCACTAAGGTGTGCCTGACACATGCCATGTTATTTTCAATAACCTCATATATATGTGAAAGCTGGACAGTGAATAAGGAAGACCATAGAAGCATTGATGCTTTTGAGTTATGGTGTTGGAGAAGAATATTGAAAGTGCCATAGGCTGCCAAAAGAACCACTAGATCCATTTTGGAAGAAGTGCAGCCAGAGTGCTCCCTGGAGGCCAAGATGGCCAAACTTCATCTCTCATACTTAGGACATATTGTCAGGAAGAACCAGTCACTGGAGAAGGCTATCGTATTTGGTAAGGTGGAAGGTCAGAGAAAAAGAGGAAGACCCCCAATGAGATGGATTAGCCAAGTGGCAGCATCAATGGACTCAAGTGTGGCAACAGTAGTGAAGTTGGCCCAGGATAAGGCAGTGGTTCGTTCTGCTGTGCATAAGGTCACTATGGGTTAGTACCGACTTGATGGCACCTAACG
>NW_006409076.1:520169-520945 GCF_000296735.1 Chrysochloris asiatica
AAGGCCAGGGGCAAACTGTGGAACAGAGCATCAATTGCTCATATGCAAATTCATGCTGAAGATGAAATAAATGAAAACAAGTGCACGAGAGTCAAAATATGACCACTAACATATCCCAATTCAATTTAGAGACCATCTCAAGAACAGATTTAATGTGTTAGACAATAATGACAAAAGACCACAAGAGTTGTAGGAGTTATGTTGTTAAGTTTGGAGTCTTAGTGGGGCAGGGTAAGATAAGTACTGAACTGCTGACCATAAGGTTTGTGGTTCAAACTCACCGGTCACTCCATGGAAACCCTATACAGGGTCACTATGAGTCAGAACTGATTTGATGGCACTTAACAACAATAAACAATAAACAAATATATATATGTGTGTGTGTGTACATATATTGTTGTTGTTGTTGTAGTTAGGTGCCATAGAATCGGTACTGACTAATAGCAACCTAATGCACAGCAGAACTAAACACTACCCGATCCTGGGCCAACCTCATATTGTTGCCACGCTTGAGTCCATTGATGCTACCACTTTACCTATCCTTCTAGTTGGGGTTATTCCTCTTTTTCTCTGACCCTCCACCTTACCAAACATGATATCCTTTTCCAGTGACTGGTCCTTCCTGACAATATGTCTGAAATATGAGAGACGAAGTTTGGCTATATATATATTAAGTGCCGTTGAGTCGGTTCTGAGTCAATTCCAACCAATAATGACCTGTATAGGTTTTCCAAGAAGAAGCTGGTGAGCTTGAACCACTGACCTTGCAGTTCAAA
>NW_006409076.1:522048-525092 GCF_000296735.1 Chrysochloris asiatica
GAACTGACTCAAGAACACTTAATAACAACAACAACATCAAATATATATATATATATATCTCCTGGCATGATGCTGTAGGATAAGCACTAGACTGTGAACCACAAGGTTGGTGACTCAAAGCCATCAGTGGTTCCTTGGAAACCCTTTGCAGGGTCGTTATGAGTTGGAACTGACTTGATGGCACTTAGCAGCAATGAAACGAACAAACAACATATAGATACATAGATAGATAGACAGGTTTATATCAGAAAAATTACTAACAGTTGTAGTTATGGGCAAGTCCCAAGGCCATGGGTCAGATGTCATGTTGAAGGTTTTTAAAGAGTCATCTAGCAAGATGGATTGGCCAAGTGGAAGCATCAATGGACTCAAGTGTGGCAACAGTACTGAGGTTAGCCCAGGACAGGGAAGTGTTTCATTCTGCTATGCTTAAGTCGCTATGAGTTGGTGCTGACTCGAAGACACCTAACAACAACAACAACAAACCTGTGCTACAAAACATCCTAAAGGGAGTTCTGTGTACTGAGAACCAACAAGAACAGATTCAGAGATTTACATACATGGAATCACCTCCTGGAACTCAATGCACAAATGGAAGTGTCGAGAACAGAACAAAATTATAACAAGAAACTCAGAGAATCTGGGAGATCAGTCTACAATCAAAATAAGTACAATGTGAAAGAAAGTAAACTTGTAGGAAGAGAGATCCAGATGCTGAGAAGGTCATGTAGATTACAGGATAAAATAGACTGCACTAAATGGAAGGAAAAGTTAATGGAATGTAAGGTAACCTCAAAGAAAATTAACACTTCATAACATACTAAGAAAATGAAAATTGAAGAAGAACATGGAAACATTAAAACTATGAGGAAACTGATGAGAAAGAGCACAAAACCCATGAATTCAGCAAAGGAATACACACAGAACAAAGAAAGCAGCAGGACCACAAAACAAACAAACAAACATAATGGCAGCAATTAACCATTCCTATTGATAATTACACTGAATGTAAATATAAAAAATGCACTAATTAAGAGCTGGAGGATGGCAGAATGGATAAGAAAACAAGATCCTTTAAAAGGCTGTCTGCAAAAGACACATTTTACACACAGAGAGGAAAAGAGATTAAAAGTCAAAGGATGGAACAAAATATATCAAGCTAAATGTAATAAAAAATGAACAGGAGTGGCATCACTACTCTCTTAAAATAAACTTTAAGACAAAAACCAGCATAATAGATAAAGATGGACATTGTATCTTGATTAAAGGGACAATTGAACAAGATGGCATAACCATAAGAAATATCTATGCTCCCAGTGAAAGAGCTCCAATATATACAAAGCACACTCTAATACATTGAAGAAAGAAATGGAAGAATCTACAAAAAGAGTGGGCGATTTTAATGCACAATTTTCAAAAATGGATAGAACAACCAGAAAGAAATTCGACAAAGGCACAGAGGAACTAAAGAACACAATCAGTCAACTGGATTTCATAGATGTGTATAGAGCATTCAACCCTACAACAGCACAATACACATTACTTTCCAGTGTACATGGAACATTCTCCAGAACTGACCATGTGTTAGGCCACAAAACAAACCTCTGTAAATTTGCAAAAATCAATATACTACAAAGCATTTTCTCAGACCAAAATGCTACCAAATTAGAAATAAAAAATAGGGAAACCTGGAAACTAAACTCATATATATGGATTGAATAACACCCTGCTGAAAAGTGACTGAGTAGTAGAAGAAATTAAACGTGAACTCAAAAAGAAATAAAATGTGAATTCACAAAGTTCCTAGAAACAAAGAAGAACAAAAGCATGACATACCAAAATCTTTGGGACATGGCGAATGCAGTTCTGAGAGGACAATTTATTGCAATAAATGCACACATCCAAAAGAAAAAAAAAAAAAATTTAACATATTAACACAGCATCTACAACAATTAGAAGGAGACTAACAGAGGGAACCTCCAAAACCAAAATAAGAGAAATATTAAGATTACAGCAGAAATAAATGAGACAGAAATCAGATAAACTATAGAGAGAATCAACAAGACAAGAAGCTGGTTCTTTGAAAGGATTAATAAAATTTACAAACCATAGACAAACCTAACAATAGAAAAGATAGAAGATACAAATAACACGCATTAGAAACCATACAGGCGATGTCACAATAGAACAAAAGGAAATCGAAAGGATAATAACAGAATACTATGAAAAGTTGTACTCCAACAAATTTGAAAACTTCAAAGAGATTAATACATTTTTAGAAAAACATGACCTACCTAAACTTATACAGAGTGAAGTGAAAACCTGAACAAACCCATAACAAAAGAAGAAATTGACCAGATCATCAAAAACTCCCAACCAAAAGAAGTACAGGCCCAGATGACTTCACTGCTGAGTTCTACCAAAAATACAGGGAAGAGCTGTCACCAATTCTACTTAAATTATTCCAGAATATAGAGGAGCATGTAAAACATCTTAATACATTTATGAAGCAAGCATAATCCTCATACCCAAACCAGGGAAGGACATCACTGAGAAAGAAAATTATAGACCAATATCCCTCATGAACATAGTTGCAAAAAACAAAAATCTTAGCCAACAGAATCCAGCAGAAAAAAATAATAATAATAATATGTCATGATTAATTGGGATTCATACCAGGGATGCAAGTATGGTTCAACATCAGAAAAACAATCAACATAAACCACCATATAAATAAGACAAAAGAAAAGAACCACATGATCATATCAATTGATTCAGAAAAGGCATTTGACAAAATCCAACATCCATTCCTGAAAAAATACTCAACAAAGTAGGAATTGAAGGGAAATTCCTCAAAATAATTAAGAGCATATATACAAAACCAACAGCCTACATTACTCTCAATGGAGAGAAATTGAAAGCCTTCCCTCCACAAACAGGAACAAGGATGCCCTTTGTCACCACTCCTATTGAATATTCTGTTGCAAGTCTTAACAAGAGGTATAAGGCAAGACAGAAATTAAAGGCATCCAAATTGGCAAAGA
>NW_006409076.1:525637-528162 GCF_000296735.1 Chrysochloris asiatica
TTTTGACAAAGTGCCCAAATATATCTCATGGGGAGGTGATAGTCTTTTCAACAGATGGTGCTGGAAGAACTGAAAAGTGATATGCAAAAGACTGAAACAAGAAATACAACTCACATCTTATACAAAAACTAACTCAGTATGTATTAAAGACCTAAATGTGAATACCAGAATTATAAAGGCCATCAATGAAAAAATCAGAACAAATGTGAGGGCTTTTATTCAGGGAATACACAGATTATCAATTTTTTTTTTTTTAATTACACAAAGTAGACAAAATACATAATTGGGACATAGCAAAAATTAGAAACTTATGTGCATCAAAGGATTTCACCAAAAGAGTAAAAAGGGAACACACAGAATGGGAAAAAAAAAAAAAAAAAAAAAAAAAAAACTTTTGCAATGACACATCGGACAAGGGACTAATTTGTAAAATATACAGGGAACTAAAACACAATGAGTCTTTCTGCTCCTGAAAAGATTTACAACCTCAGAAACCCTGTGCAGGGTCACTATGAGTCGGAACTGACTCTACAGTACTTGATAACAACACCTTTACAAGAAAATGACAAATAACCCAATTAAAAAATTGGGCCTGGACATGAACAGAAACTTCACTAAGGAGGAGATTTGCACAGTCCACAAACATATGAAGGCATGTTCACGATCACTAGCCATTAGAGAGATGCAAATCAAAGCAACAATGAGGTATCATCTCACATCAGCAATAACAGCAAAGATCAAAAAAGTAGAAGAAAATAAACATTGACAAGGTGTGGAGAGACTGAGACACTTCTGCATTGCAAAATGGTCCAACCACACTGTAAAGCAATATGGCTCTTCCGAAGAATGTTGCAAATAGAAATACCTTATGATTAGCAATTCCTCTTCTTGGTGTTTATCGATAAGAAATATGGTGGTACAAACTGTGGTAAATACACACAATGGAATATTATTCTACCTTGAAGAAAAACAAGGAAGCTGTAACCAACCACATAACATGGATGAACCTTGAGAACATTGTGTTGAGGGAAATTATTGTTGATGTTAGGTGCCGTCAAGTCGTTACTGACTCATAGCGATCGTATGCACAGCAGACCGAAACACTGCCCGATCCTGGGCCAATCTCACTACTGTTGCCACGCTTGAGTCTATCGATGCCGCCACTTAGCCAATCCATCACGGTGATCTTCCTCTTTTTGTCTGACCTTACACCTTACAAAATATGAGATCCTTCTCCAGCGACGGTCCCTCCTGACAATATGTCCAAAGTATAAGAGACGAAGTTTGGCCATCTTGGCCTCCAAGGATCATTGTGCCTGCATTTCTTACAAAAAAAGATCTATTGATTCTTTTGGCAGATAATGGTACTTTCAATATTCTCCTCCAAAACCATAATTCAAAAGCATCAATTCTTCTACTATCTTCCTTATTCACTGTCCAGCATTCGAATCCATATGAGGTTATTGAAAATACCATGGCTTGGGTCAAGCGCACCTTAGTCCCCAAACTGACATTTTTGCTCTTCAACACTTTAAAATGGTTTTGTGCAGCAGATTTGCCTAATGCAATATGTTGGCTGATTTTTTGACTGCTGCTTCCTGAGTGTTGATAGTTGAACCAAGAAGAATGAAATCCTTGACAACTTCAATCTTTTCTCCATTGATAAGATTATTGTTTATTGGTCCAGTGGTGAAGATTTTTGTTTTCTTTACATTGAGACATAATCCATACCAAAGGCTGTGCCCTTTGGTCTTCATCAGTAAATGTTTTAAGTCCTCTTCATTTTCAGCAAGCAAGGTTGTATCATCTGCATATCACAGGTTGTTAAATGAGTCTTCCTCCAATCCTGATGTCACGTTTTTCTTCATTTAATCCAACTTCTCAGATCATTTGCTCAGCATAACTATAGTGAAAGAATACAACCATATCACACAACTTTCTTAATTTTAAACCATTCAGTGTTCCCATGTTCTGTTCAAACAACTGCTTCATGGTCCAGGTACAGAGTCCTCATGAGCACACTTAAGTGTTCCGGAATACTCAAACTTCACAATGTTGTCCACAGCTTGTCATGATCTACACAATCGAAAGCCTTTGCCTAATCAATAAAGCACAGGTAAACATCTTTCTGATGTTCTCTGCTTTCAACCAAGATCCATAGGACATCAGCAATGATATTCCTTGTTCCACGGCCTCTTCTGAATCCGCTTGACCTCTGGAAGTTCTCTGTCAATGTATGATTGCAGCCATTTCTGTAGTACTTTGAGCAAAACTTTACTCGCATGGGATATCAAAAAGATTATCTGATGATTTCTGCATTCCATTGGGTCACCTCTCTTTGGAATTGCCACAAATATGGATCTCTTCCAATCAGTTGGTCAGATAGTTGTCTTACAAATTTCTTGGCAGAAATGAGTGCCTCCTGTGCTGCCTCATTTTCTTGAAAGATTTCAATTTTTATTCCATCAATTCCTGATGCCTTGTTCTTTGCCAATTCCTTCAATGCACCTTGGACTTCTTCCTTC
>NW_006409077.1:0-1776 GCF_000296735.1 Chrysochloris asiatica
GGGTTTTACCAACAGCCTTGTAGTTAGTACACTAGTGCTTCTCCTAGAGCATCACTCCTAAATATCTATGTAAGACACATTCTAGTATTTTATTCACAAATATTTATTACATGCTTTTTAATATCTTTAGGAATGCATTGCAAAGTATTTTATTTATGCCTTCAGTTTTAACTTTTAACAAGATGTTTCTACTTATATGTGCACATGTTTACCTATTTTATTACTCAGTGTTGAATAGCAGTAGTTGATAACAAACCACTCCGAAACTCAGTAGCTTGTATCACCAAGCATTTATTTTCATCTTCAGAGGATCAAGTCAGTGATGATTGGGCTTATATGGGCAGGACTGGGAGGGATAATTCTACTACAGATTGGTGAAGTATGTTTAGAGCCTATGGATTATGTATGATCTCAGGCCAAAGCTAAAAGGTGCAGTGACTACCCAAGGTGCAACATTTTCAAAGTATCTAACGCTACTATAACAAATACAGCACAGGTGGATTGCTTTAACAACCAGATATTTTTTCCCTCTAAACTTAGGAGGCTAGAACTCCATATTTACAGTGCTGATTCTGGGGGAAAGGTGCATCTTTGTTAACTCTGGGAAAAGTCCATGTCTCCCATCAGCATCTATAGGTCCTGTCGTCTTCACTTTCCTTAGAGATCTCCATACATCATGACATCCATCTTGCACGGGATCTAGGAGCTATTAAGTGTAGGAACCCCAGATCCAAACAATGCTCTCCCCTCCGGGATCTCCTGGCTTGATGGCAGTAGAGCACTCAGAGCTCTGCTCACTGATTTCTTCTTTAAATATAAAAAGAATGACTCCAGACAGCCTAAACCTGTACATTATATGAGGACTATTGTACATGGTGGAGGTGGTGGTGGTAGTGTGCTGTGGGGTCGGTTCTGACTCATAGTGACCCTGTATAAATTTCAGAGGCTGGAATTCTATGAGAAAGAAAGCCTCATCTTTCTCCCACAGAATGGCAGGCAGTTTCAAACTCCTAACCTGGATGTTAGCAGCCCAACTCATAACTACAAACTTACCAGAGCTTCCTATTTAACACCACAGAGTGAGGGTTTACAATATACAGGTAATCGTATGAAATCAGGCCTGGTCACATCAGATCACATGATGTGGGGGACTGAACCAGTTAGATCTCATCCTGGGGGCCATGACTACAGATTCACTGCTAAACTCCTGAGACTCCTGAGTGAGACCAGTTATCCATAATGATCCATAATGATCACAGTGGATAAAATCCCCTACATAGTTACATAAGTAAATACTAAGGCCAAACAACATCAGTACAAAGGTATACAATTACTTTTTTTGTTGTTGTGAAGTGCTATTGAGTCAGTTCCAACCCATAGTGACCTTGTTTGGGTTAACAAGGAGCAGCTGGTGAGCTTGAACTGCCAACCTTGCAGTTCAAAAGGCTTTGCAGTCTGGTGCATTAACCCACAACACCATACCAGGACCTTTACACTTAAGTAATTTCTCAATTTTACTAAAACACTTTAAGCCATGTGATTTTTAAGGGATTTGATTAGAACTTTGATAATTATACTTTTTAAATTGTTATATTTATAATGTTTCTGAGTTGAGCTTTGCATTAATTGGAAATAAAACTGAGTGAGTTTTTACCATATGAAATTAATATTTTAAGGTTTAAGATGTCCTCATTAGGATCCAGAAGTTGGGACTCTTTTTAGCTGAAATATATATCCCTTACAACAGACTTCTTAAAACTTCTACAAATGGTCTGG
>NW_006409077.1:3475-4850 GCF_000296735.1 Chrysochloris asiatica
TTTTTCTTGCCTAGCATAGGTGTCAGTTCCCAGGACCTAAAAACATTGAAAACACTTTTCAGTAAGAGAACCATCCCTATTCCCCTCACCTGGGAGCCAGAACACTAGCAGGCAGAGAAGCTGAGCTGGGCCTTCCATGGTTCACTCTGTGCCCCAAGTGAGACAGATCTTCCCCTGAGCGCAGACTCAGCATTCATATGGGCTCTGGAGGACCAGGTGGACTGCAAGGAATATGCAAAGCAGGTGGGTGGGGCCAGCTGAACTTCCAGCTGCAGAGAGGCTTTGTATCCTCTTCTCTGCACATGAGCAACCATCCTCAGGAGGCCCAGTCAGAAAAGCCTTAGACTCAGGCTCAGGGCTGAATTTCCAAGGGTCACTGAATTTAACTCTTATACAATGCACTGGAATGCAAGATTGGTCTGAACCACAAGACTGTCAGTTGAAACTCACCAGCTGCTCCTCTTTGTCACTATGAACTGTACCTGACTTAATGGCATTTAAAATAAAAAATGAAAACAAACATTATTAACCAAGAATCAATCAAATGTTGTTTCTCACAAGTTTTTAGGGCACAAGCTAGAGGCTAAGTTGTTGAGGGCTACTGGAGACGACTTGAGTGAACAAGCTCTTGGAGGAGAACAGGCTCTGATGCAGGATTCAGGTCTATGGAGGAAAGGATGAGAATGCATACAATGACAGTTAATGAAAAACAAATTGGGGAGTGCACAAAACTTCATAAATGGCTTTAAAAGGCTGTGTGTTTTTAAACAGCAAGAGAGATTAAAAAGCAGATGAATAAAGTTAGTAATTAAGATTTGAATGTTGGGCTTAATATATATATATATTACAGCTGGGAAAAGATACTTTCTTGCTTGTGCAAACTTGGGACCCTGAGGCATGGGGTAGGAAGGCTCAGTAGATAGATCCCCCAAAGAATGTTTATCCCTAGATTCCTCTGAGTCTTCATGGGGAAAAAAAGGTGGTGCTCGGCATCTACATTCAGACAAGTAGAACAGCTACAGCAGATTTTTATCATGAATTTTCTATGAAGCCACCACATTGCTTCATAAAAAATCATAATTCCCCTATTCTGGGAACTATTCATGTTTCAAACCCAGACCTAGTTGTTGGAAGGACAGCGGGTTCTTCTAGAGGAATGCTCATACAACATGATGACAAACATGTCCTGTAATGATCCCCTAGACGTTCCCCAAGTTCTCCATCCATACAACTGCACACTGAGGAAAGGGAATCACAGACATTGTGTGTCCTGGGGCATACAGGACCTGAATTGGCATTGATGCTAATGATACAGGGCCTGGGCCTCCAGGAATCTACCCTGCTAGAGGAACTAGAAAACCAAAAGGGAAGAACA
>NW_006409077.1:6080-10234 GCF_000296735.1 Chrysochloris asiatica
GAAAGCTGGGCAGTGATTAAGGATGATCAAAGAAGAATTGATGCCTTTGAGTTGTGGTGTTGGAGGAGAATACTAAAAGTGCCATGGACTGCCAAAAGGACCAATAGATCTGTTTTGGAAGAAGTGCAGCCAGAGTGCTCCTTGGAGGCCAGGATGGCTAAGCTTCATCTCTCATACTTCGGAAATATTGTCAGGAGTGAATAGTCACTGGAGAAGGATGTCATGCTGGATGAGATGGAGGGTCAAAGAAAAAGAGGAAGACCCCCAACGAGATGGATCAGCCAAGTGGCATCATTGATGGCATCAAGTGTGACAGTGGTAGTGAGGTTGGCCCAGGATCAGACATTATTTCGTTCTGCTGTATATGGGGTCACTATGAGTTGGTTCTGACTCGATGGCACCGGACAATAACAACAACAAGAGGACCAAGGCCATATGTATATGAATGGGGTTAGTCCAAATTAGAGGAAAAAACTGAACTTGAGTGTTGTAAAAGGTTTGTGTTCTTTGCCTTATGGATATCGGCTTCTCCACATATTACTGTAAAATAGACATACATGTGTGAGAGGAATATTAGGAATTATTATTACAGAGAGCTTGTCCACCTGCCTTCAGCCTATTCTTGATTGGATTTGCTGAAAGGGAACTTAGAATTTGTCCTGAGAAATTAGGTATTTTGCTTGAAGCCTTTGTATAGTGTAGGACTTAGGTAGAATCCTGAACCCCACCCAGGACCTTCAGAGTTGGGATATTTGCATTTAAGAAAGACATGCAGAACAACCCACTACTGCTGAAAGTACAGGATTTAAAAGCAGAGGAAAAAAGCAGACAGTTTGGGGCTTTGAGTTCTGGAGGCATCAATGCTGGGAAGTCTGCCCATCAGTGAAAACCCCCTTCTAGGACTGAAAGTTAAATGGAACCTGTGTTTCATTGCTCACTGGTGACCTCTTGAGCTTCCTCTTATGTGCAATAGGGTGAAATGTGGTAACAAAGACACAGACGGAGTTTGGACATGTTCTATTTGCACCCACTGACCTTGAGGTAAGCGGAGCAGGAAGGTTGGCTGGTTTGAAGTTTAGGTCATTTTATGAACTCCTGACCCTAAAGGCCCTGACCTAGCCCATTGACTTGAATGCTGAAAGTGAAGAGGTAGCTGCTTTAATGTGTAGTAAGGTGTGTGTGAACTCCCAAACTTGTAGCTGGTACCCATCTGACTTAGCTTGGCTGGCTGTAGTGGTTGTTATTAAGTGCCATCAAGCCAATTTCAACCCATAGTGTCTGAGTAGCAGCTGGTGAGCTTAAACTGACAACTTTATGATTTAAACCACCCTTGCAGTCCAGCACATTACCCAAGCTCCACACCAAGACTCTGCATGGGTGGCTAGGGTTGAGCTGACCAAAATATGACCAGATGAACAAAAAGATGTCTGATACTTTGAGCAAGTGTCCAATGCTACAATTTGTTGGACTGGACTTTTTTGCTGATGAATGCAGTTTCTCAAAAGTCCAACTGAAATGGAAGAGTCTTCATATCAAGTCACATGCTTGTCTCCTCGGTGTACTGGGTTGATAGAGACAGGCAATTTAGAAAATACCTTTAAAAAATGGAGGGTTATCAAGTCATGACATAACAGATTAACAGACTTTCATAGGTGTGCTTAGTTTTAAAGTGAGGGGATATGGTAAAATCTCCACTGACTAGTTTTCCTCTATTCCAGATGGGTCTGGTGAGAGGGTGTGGGGAGTGATGCTCATAGGAATTTATCAATTCAATTGTGAGTAATTGTTAGTAGGATTAATTATAATCGTCAAAACTGTAATTGTAGAAAATGTGTAACTAAATGAGGGAGTAGTTTTCTTGCATCTCAGGATCCAATGATCCCAGGACCATCAGGAAGGAAAAGCATGAGTGGAGCCTGAGGTTCCTGCCTGGAAAAGTGGCGACAGAAGAGAAGGAGGCAGAGGCGGTGGCGGGAAAGTCAGGGCAGCGGTGGACTCTTGGCCCATGGACTCAGTAAATGCTGTGTACCTATGGGCAGGAGGCTGGCTTGCAGAATGTGCACTTTGGACATTTATATGAATATATATTATTTGTTTTGTTTTCTATGTGTGTATAAAATATCTTTACCTTGTTCATTAGTGACATATAAGATGTAAATGGGACCAGTAAGGTTTTGGTTGTATGTGTTTTAATTACATCATGTTAGACATAAGAATGACTTTACAAATTTTCTTTATTTAGAGATAATGCATAGAGTTTATTATGTTTCTAGCTGACAAGGTAGTTTGCAAAATTATGGTTATGTTTCATCTTGACTAGACCAGGATTTTCAGAGGTTTAGCTGTTGAGATGTACTTATTCCCATGGTGATAAAATCTAATATAGGTATAGCTACCTCTATGGTGAGCGGTTATGATCAGCAAATCAGTTTAAGTGATGTTTGCTTGTGGGTGTGGCCTGATCCCAATATAACGGACATTCTGGAGTCTTTTTCTCTCTCTCTTCTACAGGGCACCTGGGACTGTGCAAATTGTATGCTGTTTCCTTGATAATATACGCTTTACATATATTATATGTAAACATATA
The DNA here is from genome assembly GCF_000296735.1 of Chrysochloris asiatica. Taxonomy (NCBI): domain Eukaryota; kingdom Metazoa; phylum Chordata; class Mammalia; order Afrosoricida; family Chrysochloridae; genus Chrysochloris; species Chrysochloris asiatica. Next base: position 8,668 of record NW_006409077.1, read on the forward strand.
TATATGCAATGTTTTACTGAATTTGCTTCTCTAGAAAACCCAGCTAAGACAGTGGAATTAACGGGTCCTCTTTGTAGGGGTATGGATATTATCATATCACAGACAACATTATACTTCATGATATTGAAATGATCCTTTTGATGATGAATACAACACCGTTCCTCATCATTTTATTGTCTCTCACTTAGTAAACCATGTAATTGTCAGAATCAACACAAACAATATCAGTCCATTTCAGCACCTAATGCTTAGAATATCGATGTTTATGCATTCCATTTCATTTCTGACAACTTCCAATTTTCCTAGATTCTTACTTCATATACTTGCTGTTACTAATGGATGTTTGCAGTTGTTTCTCCTTATTGTGAGTTGTGCTGCATTGGGAAGCAAAGTTACTAAAAGCTTGAAACCATTCTCGTCATCACAGTCAACTCTGCTTTGAGGAGGCAGCCCTTCCCCAGTCATATTTTGAGTGCGTTCTAACCTGAGGGGCTCATCTTCGGGCACTATTCCTGACAATAATCTGGTGTTCTTCATCATGTGTCAGTATTCAGTGTTCTGGTGCCGACAGTGTTCCATAGTGACCCTGTATAGGGTTTCTGAGGAGCGGCTGGTGGGTTTGATCTGCAGACCTTGTATTCAAATTGACCTTTAGTCCAGTGCTTATTCTACAGTGGTACATTAGGACTCCACAAAATTGTCATTGGAATACAGGACATGTGATTCACAGAGGGCAAAGGGAAACAGTGGCTCTTAGAGACAGTCCTGCTGAATGTTCTTAAGACCCCAGAAGTTCAGGCACTGAGACGGAGGAAGTGGCAGGACAGCAGGACAAGGGGAACACCTCAGACCACAGGCTCCACAGATGGAGAGGTCTGCTTCCTACACACAGCAGGACACCCCGGGAGAGCCTGCGCAGAGGCACCCATAAGGGAAAGACATATAGAGACACCTTACCTTTGTCACAGGAATGTCAAGTATGAGAATTTCCTCAGTATCTCCAACCAGGTAAACCTACCCTCCTTGTACTGGCTTTTTGACTTCCAAGATCAAGTATGCAGAACTCCAGAGTCAACACTGAAAAATATAAACATAATAATGTCCTTTAGTGGTTTTCAGGTGAAAACCAAGCCCACTGCCTCTTAGCTGATTCTGACTCAGGTGTACAGCCCCTCCCTATCCTGGACCCTGTCAGCTGCAGGCCTACTGTGAATTGCTACAGAGACCACCGCAGGGAGAGTGCTCTTATAACCAACATTCCACCTGCCTCCCTGCACACCCCCAGCACAGGACTTAGAAACTAACTGAACATGGATCTTTTCCCACACACACTGCCCCCTGCAGGCTACAGTGAGTTGCTTCAGGAGGTCCCCATGCAGTGAAGTCAGCTCTCAGAATCAGCACTCTACCTACCTCTCTGATCACCCCATAGCTCAGGACTCTGAAACCAATGGGAAAAATCATACTAAGAGTCCATTGGATCCATCTGTGCCCAATTGTTATTGAATGCTGTAGGATAGGCACTGGACTGCTAACCACAAGGTCAGCAGTTCAAACCTACCAGCTG
>NW_006409077.1:11354-12998 GCF_000296735.1 Chrysochloris asiatica
AATGGTGCCTTAGGAAAATTGGAAGGCAGTAATCAAACTCATAGGGGGCTCACCGGGTGGGGGTTCTTTGCCTGAAAACAAGGTCACATAAATAGAGCAGTGACACAAGCACTAATCAGAGAGAAGGAAAGAGCAAGAGGAGTGAGCTCCCAGGTAGATGGTGTGATTAGTATAAAATCATACTGAGTTGTGGTGCCACCTTGTGGACAGAATGAGCACAGCATGTTACTTGCTGTTAGTGGCATGGACTGAATTCTGACCCATAGGCTCTGTATAGGGTTTCCAGGGAGCAGCCTGTAAGCTTGAAATACCCACCTTGCAGTTCAAAGGACTTTGCAGCCAGACACATTAACCCACAGCGCCATACCAGGACTACTGCTTGGGAGAGATGAAAAATTCAAAACCAAAACCTGAATCTGTCAAATCCTAATTATAAAGGAGGGAAAATGAAGTAGAGGAAACAGTAAGTAAAATGTTGCTGACCACCTAAAATGTTTATTTAAAAATGCAGACAAACCACCAAATACTGGGGACAACTGGAAAAGTTAACACTCCTGAAATCCCAGTGCCACAGCAAAAACAAGACACACCCAAATAACAGGGAAACAATGATCCCTCAGTGAGCATGACCAAGGCAATGACAACTCAAACAGGCATGACCTAATAATGGAAACGATTAAGAAGACTGTAATACAACAACACTAAACATACTGCAAGAATCCAGGAAAGTATCAACAAAGAATTAAAAACAAAAAAAAAAAAAAAAAAAAAAAAAACTCTAAAAATAATCTGCTCATCTGAAAAAAATAAATATTGCAACCAAATGAACAATAACTGAAACGAAAAATACAATAGAAGAGTCAATCAAGCAGAAGGATCAATGAAGTTGAGTATAAATATTTTAAATGGCGGATGCTGAAGAATATCAACAATGGAGGCTGAAGAAGGCCGAGCAGAGTTTCATTAAACTGGAACAACGAAGACCTAATATATAAACATGAGAATTCCAGAAGGAGATGTGAGAGACAAAGGTGTACAAAGAGTATCTGAAGAAACAATGACAATTTCCTCAATCAAATGAAGGACATGAATCTACAAATCAAGAAATCTCAAAGAACTCCAGGTAGGATCAATTCAAAGAGATCTAAATGAAGACGCATTACAATATGATTCCAAGCCACAGTGACACTATAGGACAGAGTAGAGCTTCTCCTATAGGGTCCTCAAGGCTGCACAACTTTAGGGAAGCAGAGTGCTACATCTTTCTGCCATGGAGCAAATGATGGGTCCAAATGAGCATCCCTTTGGTTATCACTGGGCACTCTAACTGCTGTGCAACAAAGACTCTGATATCATACTTAAAATTTCAAAATGGAAGACAAAGACACAATTAGTAAGTCAATTGAAAGAAGCTAATAATCACACACCCATGATCCCCTATTAGAGTAAGCTGTGGGTTTTTTGCTTTTGTTTTACCTCAGAACCATTGAAGACCAGAGAGCGACGCAATGATACATATTTACAGTGCTAAAAGGAAAAATCATAAAACAAAAAACTATCTACCAAGAATACTACACCCAGGAAAACGATCTTTCAGGAATGTGGATGAAATTAATACATCCTCAGACAAATAAAAACAGAGAT
>NW_006409077.1:36466-37026 GCF_000296735.1 Chrysochloris asiatica
TATTGTAAAATAGACATACATGTGTGAGAGGAATATTAGGAATTATTATTACAGAGAGCTTGTCCACCTGCCTTCAGTCTATTCTTGATTGGATTAGCTAAAAGGGAACTTAGAATTTGCCCTGAGAAATTAGACTTTTTGCTTGAAGCCTTTTGTATAGTGTAGGACTTAGGGACAATCCTGAACCCCACCCAGGACCTTCAGAGTTGGGATATTTGCATTTAAGAAAGACATGCAGAGCAACCCAGTACTGCTGAAAGTACAGGATTTAAAAGCAGAGGAAAAAAGCTGAGAGTTTGGGGCTTTGAGTTCTTGAGGCATCAGTGCTAGGGAAGTCTGCCCATCAGTGAAAACTCCCTTCTAGGATTCAAAGTTAAATGGAACCTGTGTTTGTTTCATTGATCAATGGTGACCTCTTGGATCTCCTTATGTGTGAAATAGGGTGAAATGTAGTAATGAAGACACAGGCTGAATTTGGACATGTTCCATTTGCACCCACTGACCTTGAGGTAAGCGGAACAGGAAGGTTGGCTGGTTTGAAGTTTAGGTAGTTTTATGAA
>NW_006409077.1:37456-38454 GCF_000296735.1 Chrysochloris asiatica
CATGCTTGTCTCCTCAGTGTACTGGGTTGATAGAGACAGGCAATTTAGACAACAGCTTTAAAAAATGGAGGGTTATAAAGTCATAAAATAACCAACGAACAAACTTCATAGGTGTGCTGAGGTTTACAGTGAGGGGATATGGTAAAATCTCCACTGACTTCTTTTCCTCTATTCCAGATGGGACTGGTGAGAGGGTGTGGGGAGTGATGGTCATAGGAATTTATCAATTCAATTGTGGGTAATTGTTAGTAGGATTCATTGTAATTGTTAAAACTGTAATTGTAGAAAATGTGTAACTAAATAAGGGAGTAGTTTTCTTGCATTTCAGGATCCAATGATCCCAGGACCATCAGGAAGGAAAAACATGAGTGGAGCCTGAGGTTCATTCCTGAGAAAAGGGAAGATGGCAGAGGCGGTGGCATGGAAAGTCAGGGCAGCGATGGACTCTTGGCCCATGGACTGAGTAAATGCTGTGTACCTCTGGGCAGGAGGCTGGCTTGCAGAATGTTCACTTTGGACATTTATATGAATATATACTTTTTGTTTTGTTTTCTATGTGTGTGCATCAAATGTTTTTACCTTGTTCCTTAGTGACTAGTGTGTTTTTGGTTGTATGTGGTTTAGTTACATCATGTTAGATGCAAGAACAACTTTACATATTTTCTTTATTTAGAGATAATGCATAGAGTTTATATGTTTCTAGTTGACAAGGTAGACTTCAAGAGTTAGGGTTTTGCGTCAACTTGACTAAACTAGGATTTTCAGAGGTTTAGCAGTTGAGATGTGCTTATTCCCATGGTGATAAAACCTAATAAAAGTATAGGTAGCTCTATTGTGATTGGTTATGAGCAGCCAATCAGCTGAAGGGATGTTTGCTTGTGGGTGTGGCCTGTTTCCAATATAATGGACATTCTGGAGTGTTTTTCTCTCTCTCTTCTGCTGGGACCTGGGACTACACAAATTGTATATTGTTTCCTTGATAAGCTTATCTTTGTATA
>NW_006409077.1:38554-39768 GCF_000296735.1 Chrysochloris asiatica
ATAGATAGATAGATAGATAGATAGATAGATATTTCACTGATTGTGCTTCTCTAGAAATCCCAGATAAGACAGTGGTATTAATGGGTCTTCTTTGTAGGGGCATGGATATTATCATATCACAGACAGCATTATACTTCAAAGTAGATATTGAAATGATTCTTCTGATGATGAATATGCCATTCCTCATTATTTTGTCATCTCTTGCTTAGAAAACCATGTAAATGTCAGAATCTTAATGGCCACTATCAGTCCATTTCAGCGAAGTATTGCCTAGATTATCGATGTTTATGCATTCCATTTCATTTCTGACAACTTCCAATTTTCCTTGATTCCTACTTCGCACACTCCATATTTCAATTATTAATGGATGTTTGCAGTTTTTTCTTCTTATTGTGAGTCATGCCCCACCAGCAAGCTAAGGTCCTAAAAGCTTTATACCATTCACATCATCACAGGCAACTCTACTTTGAGGAGGCAGCTCTTCCCCATCATATTTTGAGTGCCCTCTAACCTAAGGGACTCATCTTCCAGCACTATTCCTGACAATAATCTGGTGCTCTTCATCATATATCAGTATTTACTATTCTGGTGCTGACAGTGTTCCACTGCTATCTATAAGGTTTTCAGTAGTAATCTGCCTACAGTGCTTTTTAGTCTAGAAGCTCAGTTGAAACCTGTCCACCATGGGTTACCCTGTCAGCATCAAATTATTAATGTCCTAGGTTCCTGCATCACAGCAACATGGAAGCTACCACAGTGTGAGCAATGGACAGAAGAATGGTGGGTATGTGTGTATATAACAATGCACATAAAAATATTTGTTTATTTATTTCAAGCACACATATATACATATGTGTATATGCAGTTCATATTCACCAGTTACACCTTGGAAACATTATTCAGGGTTGCTAAGAATCAGAAGAGTCTCAATTATGGCACCTAACCTAAGCAACACACACCTATGTATGTATGTATCTCTCTATCTATATATATTTATATGTGTGTGTGTGTATATATATATATTGTTGTTGTTAAGAGTTATATAGTCAGTTCCAAAACATGGTGACCACATATAAGGTTTTTGAGAGCAACTAGTGGATTTGGACCACTGACTCTGAGATTAGTGGTACAGTGTTCATCCTATAGCACCACACCAGGACTCCACACACACACATATGGATATATATATAGACACATATATGTATATATCTATA
>NW_006409077.1:40996-42516 GCF_000296735.1 Chrysochloris asiatica
GGGAGAGAAAGCACAGGGATGACACAGAAGGGAGGAGAACCTACACACTAGGATCAGTAGCCCTCGCTCAGAGCAGCCATCTGAGGACTGGACTTGGCAACAATCCAAACAGGAAACACAGAAAGAAAGCTCATCTGATGGAGATGTTGTTGTTGTTAAGTGATGTCCAGTCAGTTCTGACTCATAGTGTCTCTGAATAGGGTTTCTGAGGAGCGGCTGGTGGGTTTGATCTGCAGACCTTGTATTCAAATTGACCTTTAGTCCAGTGCTTATTCTACAGTGGTACATTAGGACTCCACAAAATTGTCATTGGAATACAGGACATGCGATTCACAGAGGGCAAAGGGAAACAGTGTCTCTTAGAGACAGTCCTGCTGAATGTTTTTAAGACCCCAGAAGTTCAGGCACTCAGACAGGGAGGATGTGGCAGGACAGCAGGACAAGGGGAACACCTCAGACCACAGGCTCCACAGATGGAGAGGTCTGCTTCCTACACACAGCAGGACACCACGAGAGAGCCTGCGCAGGGGCACCCATGAGGGAAAGACATAGAGACACCTCACATTTGTCACAGGAATGTCAAGTATGAGAATTTCTTCAGTTTCTCCAACCAGGTAAGCCCACCCTTCTTGTACTGGCTTTTTGACTTCCAAGATCAAGTATGTAGAATTCCAGAGTCAAAACTGAAAAATATAAACATAATAATGTCCTTTAATGGTTTTCAGGTGAAAACCAAGCCCACTGCCTCTTAGCTGATTCCGACTCAGGTGTACAGCCCCTCCCTAACCAGGACCCTATCAGCTGCAGGCCTACTGGGAATTGCTACAGAGACCTTCGCAGGGGGAGTGCTCTTATAGCCAACATTCCACCTGCCTCCACACCCCCCAGCACAGGACTTAGAACCTAACTGAACATGTATCTTTCCCACACACACTGCCCCCAGCAGGCTACAGTGAGTTGCTTCAGGAGGTCCCCCTGCAGTGAAGTCAGCTCTCAGAATCAGCCCTCTACCTGCCTCTCTGGGTATGCTATATGTCAGGACTCTGAAACCAATGGGAAAAATCATACTAAGTGTCAATTTGGATCCATCTGTGGCCACATTTTACTGCATACTGTAGGATAGGCACTGGACTGCTAACCACAAGGTCAGCAGTTCAAACCTACTAGCTGGTCTGTGGGATCAGGAGAACGCCTTCTGTTCTTACTAAGATTTATAGCCTCAAGAACCCTAGACAGGGTGGCTATGAATCAGAATCACTCAGTGGCAGTGAGTTTGTTTGTGTGGTTGTTGTGTGTTTGCCCCATATCTGATTAGCCCTGGAAACTGCTATGTGAGGATACCGTGTGCTGGGAAGCAGGCATCTTGAGTGGAGGCGACATTCACAGCAAACAGTCCCCAGTACAGGGAAATGACAGCAACAAGGCAGAGCACAGCTAGTCAGAGAGTGACACTCCCTCCTCACCCTGTAACTGCCCATTACCAGGGATTGACAGACTGTTAGAGAATGTCACTGCAGAGG
>NW_006409077.1:42806-43266 GCF_000296735.1 Chrysochloris asiatica
GCAATCCAGCACATTAACCCTCAGCACCACATCAGGAGTCTACTAGATGGATACAAATTCCTACAAAAGACCCTAGAGGGGAACTAGTATGAGGGCAACTAAGCAGAAACTGTCCCCTCAACCTACAGTCATCACAGTGTAAGTGGAACCTAAACCAAGAAGATAGATCTTTTAATGTTCTAATATCTGACAACCTATGTCTCCTGAAACAGCAGACAGACTGCAGAGCTTCACCTGAAAGCCAGCTCACACCGTAACAGGCCCGCAGAACTGGGAATTGTGCCTTAGGAAAATTGGAAGGCAGTAATCAAACTCATAGGGGGCTCACTGGGTGGGGGTTCTTTGCCTGAAAGCAAGGTCACACAAATAGAGCAGTGACACAAGCCCTAATCAGAGAGAAGGAAAGAGCAAGAGGATTGAGCTCCCAGGTTGTTGTTGTTGTTGTTATGTGCCATCGAGT
>NW_006409077.1:44006-47081 GCF_000296735.1 Chrysochloris asiatica
AAAAAATATTGCAACCATAGAACAATAACTGAAATGAAAAATCCAATAGAAGGATTACAAAGAGATTGAATCAAGCTGAAGGATCAGTGAAGTTGAGGATAACTAGTTTAAATGGCAGACGCTGAAGAATAACAAGAATGGAGACACAAGAAGGCTGTTGTTGTTGTTATGTGCCGTGGAGTCGGTTCCGACTCATAGCAACCCCGTACAGGGTTTCTGAAGCTGTAAATCTTTACGGGAGCAGACAGCCTCATCTTTCTCCCGTGGAACAGCTGGTAGTTTTGAATTGCTGACCTTGCAGTTCCCAGGCAGATTCGTAACCACGGCTGAGCAGAGTTTAATTAAAATGGAATATCAATAAAAGACCTAATATGTACAAAATGAGAATTCCAGAAAAGATGTGAGAGACAAAGGTATAGAAAGAATATCTGAAGAAACGATGACAATCACATGAAGGACATGAATCTACAAATCAAGGAATCTCAAAGAATCTCAGGTATAATTAACTCAAAGAGATCTAAATAAAGACACATCACAGTTAAACCCACTGAACCCTACTGTCATCAATTTGATTCCAAGTCACAGTGACACTATAGGACAGAGTAGAGCTTCTCCTATAGGGTCCTCAAGGCTGCAAATCTTTAGGGAAGCAGATTGCTACATATTTCTGCCATGGAGCAGACAGTGGGTCCACATGAGCATCCCTTTGGTTATCACTGGGCACTCTAACTGCTGTGCAACAAAGGCTCTGACATCATAGTTTAGATCCCAAAAATGGAAGACAAAGACAGAATCAATAAGGCAACTGGGAAGACGCTAACAAGCACCCACCTATGATCCCTTACAAGAGTAACTGTACTGGGTTTTTTGCTTTTCTTTTACCTCAGAAACATTGGAGACCAGAGGGCAGTGCGATGATACATTTAAAGTGCTAAAAGGGAAAAACATGAAACAAAAAACTGTCTACCAAGAATACTACACCCAAGGAACCTATCCTTCAGGACTGTGGGTGAAATTAAAACATTCCTAGACAAATAAAAACAGAGATAGTTCATATCCACCAGACTGCTGCAACAAAAAACAAATAAAACAAAAAACCAGAAGAAGTCTGCAGATGGAAATACAAAGGCACTAGACAGTGATTCCAATATAAACACTAAATAAACTATCCATAATAAAGAAAATGCGTGGCCAATTTTAAGAGCTTGTAATAAGTATTGATGCTTGATAATTCTAAATGCTTTGTTTTACATGTGTTTTAATAAGTGTATAAAAGGCAATAAAAATATGTTATAGGATACATGAAATACAGGCATGCAAATAGTGATTACAAAAAACAAAGTAGGGGAAGAATTATTAGATATATAATTTTTGGCATGTTACTAACATTATCTGTAGAATTAAAAGAGATGTTCAGATATGTTACTCAGTAAACCTGACAAACTTCCTAACAACCACTTTCTAGTTCTTGCTACGCTTCCCCTCAGAGTCTAGATATTGTCCCTGGGGTCTCATGTTAAGATAAGATTAACTGTCAATGAATGCTGTGTATTGTTGTTAGGTTGTTTATTTGTAGGTTAGTTTTATTTTTATTATTTCTATAAATTGCAAGTACTGTGGCTTATATTATCAGGGTATCAAACAAATTTTATCTTAAAATTAAAAAAGAAAGAAAATCCAACAATCACAAATCTAGAAATCCTATCATTCTTTAGCCTACAGAAAATGTAAATGTTCATAGGCTGCAATGCCTTCATTCTTAGTATTAGAAAATTTTATCCTCATTAAGGCCATTGGACCACTACCAATAAAAAGTAATTTTTTTTTGTAAGTGAGCACATCAATTTGGTGGATTATATAGAAACAAGCATTGAAAGGAAATGACTCTACCTTTGTTGGTGTTGGTGTTAAATGCCATCAAGAAGGTTCCAACTCATACAGACCCTGCATAGTGTTTACCTGAAGACCCAGATAGGTTTCAACCATGGACCTTGAGGTTAATATCCCAGTGCTATTCCTCAAATGCCCCATGAGGACTCCTCCTCTAGCCATATCTCATCCTGTATCTGGTCCACTGTTTTTTATGAGGGTAAATGGTTTCATCTGAAAACATTTGATTCAGTAAAGAACTTATTGGACACACTTGTGTTAAGCATTGGTCTCTATGGAGAGCTTTACTGGTAGTTCTACTTGTAAGATTGTCTAACTCTATGTTCTTGTTGATGGTAAGTGCCGTTGACTCACAGTGACCCTGTGGAGGGATTGATTCAGTGGAGTGACTGGGGGGTTCTTACCAACAACCTTGTAGTTAGTACACTAGTGCTTCTCCTACAGCATCATGTCTAACTAGCTATGTAAGACACATTCTAGTATTTTATTCACAAATATTTATTACAATTTATTACATGCACTTTCTATCTTTAGGAATGCATTGCCAAGTTTTTTATTTATGCCTTTAGTTTTACCTTTAACAAGATCTCTGTAATTATATGTGCGCATGTTTAGCTACTTTATTACTCAGTGTTTGAATAATAGTAGTTGATAACCACTGAGAAATGCAGTAGCTTATATCACCAAGCCTTTATTTTCATATTCACAGAGGACCAAGTTGGTGATGATTGGGCTTTTATGGGCAGGACTGGGCGACATGATTCTGCTGCAGATTGGTGATGTATGGTTAGAGCCTATGGTTTATGTAAGACCTCAGGACAAGGCTAAAGGGCAGTGACTACCCAGAGTGCAACATTCCAAAGTGAATTTTTAAGTTATGACAACAGCCATAATTAATTAAGGAATTAAAATAAATTGTGACATATTAATCGAGGAATTAAATAAATGAGACATGGGGGAACCTGTGCATGAAGAATTCATTGTTTTTGCAAAGCAACAATGAACTATTTTCTTTTCTTTTCTTTTTCTATCTCTTTCTCTTTGGATGGAAGAGCCACAAAGAGTTGTTTTATTATTTTTATGCACAGACCCCTAGTTAAATTTTTCTCTTGTTAAATCATTCTCTGATTTATTCATTATTTTATTAGTATTCCTTTTACTTTAAATCTTTGACTCTCCTACACT
>NW_006409077.1:47329-51306 GCF_000296735.1 Chrysochloris asiatica
GTAGTTGCTTTTCATAGCCTCAGTTTCCCTGATAAGTGATGTTTTTGTAGACTATAAACAGATAGTGTATGGAAGAAGTTAATGGAAAGTTAATTGTACCTAACAACTAAAATTAGCAAGACTTAACAGACAAAGGTTAAGAAACATATGTGAAGGTTAACTTGCTTTTCAGAGAAAATAATAGATTTATGTATGAACAAATGTTTAACTAAAAGGTTTCAAGGTGCCTGATGTCTCCTATGCATTGAGATAATGTCTCTTTGCTGTAACTTTTCATCCCTGTTGTAAACCATAAGCAATGTGCCCCAAGATAGATTGTACTTTGATGTCATTGATTACTATGAAAGCAATGTTTTTTGTAATGGTATATAAGGGAGTTGTAAGATAGAACAAAGAGAGAGAAGAATTAGAGGCAAGAAGAAGTAGAAGTAAGTACCAGTAAAGGTAAGTAAGAATAGAGCCAAGAATTAGAGGTAAGAGTAAGTAGAGGAAAGTAGAAGGAGACAAGAATGGAGGGAGGATAGAGGTAGAAATGTTGAGAAGAAGCAGGGGAGTGAAGTAGTGACAGTAGTAATGAAGATAATTAGGAGGAGTAGTGTAGAAAGAAAAAGAATAAGAGTAATGTAGAGAAGGAGACAGTAAAGAAATGGAAGGAGGGGAAGGGAGAAAAGAAACAGAAGAGATGAGCAGGAGGGGAGCAGGAGAGGACAGAAGGAAAACAGGAGCAGGGGAGGGGAGAAAGGAAGCAGAAGAGATGAGCAGGAGAGCAGGGGAGTAAAGAATGAGCAGGACAGGAAAGAATGAGAGAAGTAGAGTATTAGAGTAGCCATAGAAATAATAATAATAAAGCATGTAATAAGAAGATTTTGAATTTATCATGACCTATAACTCCGTGTAATCCTTATCGCAGACGTCCGCACCTGCATTCGGAAAAACCCTGGAATAAATATGCCGGGGCAGGCTCTCTGCAAAGTTAGGTACCTAAAGCTACTACAACAGATACAGCAAGGTGGAATGCTTCAAAAACCAGAAATTTATTCTCTCTAAGTTTAGAAGATTAGAAGTCCATATTTACAGTGCTGGCTCTAGAGGAACGTTTCATCTTTGTGAGCTCTGGGAAACATTTGTCTCCCGTCAGCATCTGTAGGTCCTGTAGTCTTCACTGTTTCTTAGAGATCTCCATGCATCATGACACCCATCTCGCCCTGGATCTAGGAGCTACAAAGTGTAGGATCCCCTGGTCCAAACAATGCTCTCCTCTCCCGGATCTTCTGTCCTGGTGGCAGTAGAGCTCTTGGAGCTCTGCTCATTGATTCTTCTTTAAATATCAAAAGAGATTGAATCAACAGTGGCATAGCAACAGAGGACCAGAGTGGAGAGTGAAGCATCCCGCTGGTAAGAAGAGAGGTCATATGCATAAAAACACCCACACTTGCAGATAATACCCACTTGACCTGACTTCAGTGCCTGGATGATCAGAGCTCAACTAGAGGAAGAAAGAAGAGGGAAAAAAGTGTAATCTGATGCAATTTAATGAACTTGACCTACACCTATGGATGCAGTTGCTTAAAAGAAGAAACAAATCCCTACTGCAAGACTCATTCCCATGCCCTCCACACACAGAGTAGACAGGGATGGGCAACTTGGACCCTAGCTACCCAAAATGGGGGGTGGGGGTGGGGGATGGGGGAGGCTACAGAGGCAAGAAGTGACTGGTCTACAAACTTTCAAGAGGGAACCTATATCCACAGGGCGTGGAGGAAGATAGAATCTCCAGAGGAGTATGCAATCTGTCTATGCAGGGCTGATAAAATGAAATGCAGATGGGTCTCTTGTGATACAATAGTGAATAATTGTTATCAGGACTGATTGTGAGGGTTGGAGATGTAAAGATAGACGTTTTATACGAAGGAGTGGAGTGATTAACTTTTCAGTCTAGGAGCAGAGGTCCCTAGGACCATAAATGGAGAAGAGCGGAGAGCTGGACCCTACCCAGATAAGCAGTGATGCCTAAGATGTAGGCAGAGACGATGACATGGAGAGATGGAATGGCTGGGGACCTGAGATCCAGAGAGGGAGAGAGGCTGTGTGCTGATGACCGGGGGTGTGTCGGGGGCAGGCTTGCAGGGTATACCCTTTGGTTGGTTGATGATGCATGGAGGAGATTGTAACCATGGCAATGAAACGTTATATGACAGAATGAATGTAAAACTGATGTTCTCCCATGTAAACTATCACATAATTCACAATAAAACATTAAAAACATACACACACACACACACAAGAGAATAACTCAAGATTCAGCCTAAACCTGTCCATTACATCTAGCCTACTGAACATGGTGGTTGTGGTAGTGTGCTGTGGGGTCAGGTCCTACTCATACCGACCTGTATAAGTTTCAGCAGCTGTAATTTAACATGAAAGAAAACCTCATCTTTCTCCCACAAAATGGCTCACAGTTTCAAACTCCTGACCTGGAGGTTAGCAGCCCAACTCATAACCACTAAACTACCAGAGCTCCCTATTTAACACCACAGAGTGAGGATTGACAACATGCAGGTCATCATATCAGAGCAGGCCTGGTCACATCAGATCACATCATGTGGGGGACTGAACCAGTTAGATCTCATCCTGGGGGCCATGACTACAGATTAACTCTAAACTCCTGAGATTCCTTGGCGAGACCAGTTATTACAAATACACAATTATCACAGTGAACAAAATCCCCAAAATAGTTACATGAGTAAATATTAAGTCTAAACAACTTCAACAAGAAGGTTTACAGTTTTTGCTTTTCACTTTAGGAATTTCTCAAGTTACTAAAACTCTTCAAGCCATGTGATTTATAAGGGGTTTGATTAGAACTTTGATAATTATATTTTTTAAATTGTTATCATATTTATAATGTTTCCAAGTGTATCATTGTTAGTTGGAAATTAAAGCTGAGTGAATTTTGACCATAAGAAATTACTTTTTTAAGGTTTAAGATGTCCTCATTAGGATCTAAAAGTTGGGATTCTTCTTAGCTGAAGTATATATCCCTTACAACATACTTCTTAAAACTCATACAAATAGTCTGGCATCTTGCCCTGTGCACATTTCCATCAGCAGGTATACAGAGAGAGCTGCTACTTTGCATTTCTAACAAACTCCCACTGATTCCAAGATGCCACTGAATCCTGGAGAAAATGGAGCAGCAAGTGATGAACATTTTAAAGATGAACACTGTGACAGCTTTAATAGTCTCTTTTTCATGTAGTTTTTAAATTAAGAACCATCTTCAAGTTTTCTAAAATAATTTCTACATATTGGTGGTGATATTTTCAGTGTTTTCTGTTCAAGAAATGATTTAATGTCTCTTTATTTCCATATTAAATAACTTGCTGAAGAATATTGTTGTTGTTAAGGACTTTCGAGTAGATAAAGTACATTCAAGTTGATTCTGAATCACAGCGATCCTGTAGCGGGTTTCCAAGAATGGGCTGATGTGTTTGAACCCTGGACCTAGTGGTAAGCAGTCAAACACCTATCCTATAGTGCCAATTTGCTGAAGATACTTGGAAACAAATGTAAGCATAGTATAAACATTTCCCTACTGCAAGGTTTTGTAAGTCAGTGTATTCATGTCTTTACTGGAGTATCTTCTATCATCTTTATCTTTAACATGGAGTCTTGAAGTACATTTCACATAATCTTCTTTCTCTATAGTTTCCTGTAGTATTATCTAAAAATGGACCCTACCAAAAAATTTATCAGGGGATGGAATGTATTCACTACTCTCCCTCAGCATCTTCAGGCAGAGCCTCAGACAGAAATGAAGAAAAGAGAGCACACAGTGAGAGAAACAGCACCTCCACCCTGGACACCAACACAGGTCAGAGGACCATAGAGTTAGGGACCAGATACCTTCAGTACAGCTGCACTTGGGCTATAGAGAATTAAGTGAGAATCACTTCATTTCCAGTATCTGCTTCCCA
>NW_006409077.1:53391-53966 GCF_000296735.1 Chrysochloris asiatica
TTGGTAGGTTATTTTTATTTTTATTATTTCTATAAATTTCAAGTACTGTGGCTTATGTCATCAGGGTATCAAACAGATTTCATCTTAATATGAACAAAGAAAATCCAACCATCACAAATCTAGAAATTCTATAATTCTTTAGCCTACAGAAAATGTACATTTTTATAGGCTGCAGTTCCTTCATTCTTAGCATTAGAAAAATGTATCTTCATTTAGGGCATTGGACCACTACCAATAAATAATAAATGCTTTCTTGCAAGTGAGCACAAAAATTCAGTGGATTATATACAAACAAGCATTGCAAGAAAATTACTCTACCATCGTTGGAGTTAAGTACGCTCAACTAGGTTCCAACTCATACACACCCTGAATAGTGTTTCCATGAAGCCCCAGATGGGTTTGCACCATGGGCCTGGAGGTTAGCAGTCCAGTGCTTATCCTAAACTGACACACCAGGACTCCTCCTCTAGCCATATCTGCTCCTGTATCTGGTCCACTGTTTTTTATGAGGGTAAATGGTTTCATCTGAACACATTTGATTCATTAAAGAACTTATTGGACACACTTGTGTTAAG
>NW_006409077.1:59716-63072 GCF_000296735.1 Chrysochloris asiatica
TGCCATGGACTGCCAAAAGAACCAATAGATCTGTTTTGGAAGAAGTACAGCCAGAGTACTCCTTGGAGGCCAGGATGGCTGAGCTTCATCTCTCATACTTTGGAAATACTGTCAGGAATGAATAGTCACTGGAGAAGGATGTCATGCTGGATGAGATGGAGGGTCAGAGTGAAAGAGGAAGACCCCCAACAAGATGGATCAGCCAAGTGGCATCATTGATGGCGTCAAGTGTGACAGCGGTAGTGAGGTTGGCCCAGGATCAGACATTATTTCGTTCTGCTGTACATGGGGTCACTATGAGTCGGTTCTGACTCGATGGCACTGGACAACAACAACAACAAGAGGACCAAGGCCATATGTATATGAATGGGGTTAGTCCAAATTAGAGGGAAAAAGTGAACTTGAGTGTTGTAAAAGGCTTTTGTTCTTTGTCTTATGGATATTGTCTTCTCCACATATTATTGTAAAATAGACATACATGTGTGAGAGGAATATTAGGAATTATTATTACAGAGAGCTTGTCCACCTGCCTTCAGCCTATTCTTGATGGGATTGGCTAAAAGGGAACTTAGAATTTGTCCTGAGAAATTAGGCTTTTTTCTTGAAGCCTTTGTGTAGTGTAGGACTTAGGTACAATCCTCAACCCTACCCAGGACCTTCAGAGTTGGGACATTTGCATTTAAGAAAGACATGCAGAACTACCCAGTACTGCTGGGTAGCAGCTGGTAAGTTTAAACTGCCAACTATATGATTTAAACTGACCTTGCAGTCCAGCACATTACCCCAAGACTCCACACCAGGACTCTTCAAGGATGGCTAGGGTTGAGCTGACAAAACTATGTCCAGATGAAGAAAAAGATGTTTTGTCCTTTGAGCAAATATTAACTGCTACAATTTGTTGGACTGGACTTTTGCTTATGAATGCAGTTTCTCAAAAGTCCAATTGGAATGGAAGATGCTTCATATCAGGTAACATGCTTGTCTCCTCACTATATTGGGTATATAGAGACAGGCAATTTAGACAACAGCTTTGAAAAATGAAGGATTATAAAGTCATGAAGTGAACAACGAACAACATTTCATAGGTGTGCTTAGTTTTAGATTGAGGGGATATGGTAAAATCTCTACTGCCTAGTTTTCCTCTATTCCAGATGGGTCTGGTGAAAGGGTGTGGGGGGTGATCCTGATAGGAATTTATCAATTCCATTGTGAGTATTGTTATAAGGATTAATTGTGATTGTCAAAACTATAATTGTACAATATGTGTAACTAAAAGGAGGGAGTAGTTTTCTCTCGTTTCAGGATCCTATGATCCCAGGACCACTAGGAAGGAAAAGCATGAGTAAACCAGAAAATCCTGCCTATAAAATTGGCGGCTGCAGAAAAGTTGGCAGAGGCGGCGGCATGAAAAGTCAGAGCAGCTATGGACTCTTGGCCCATGGACAGAGTAAGGCTGTGTACCTATGGGCAGGACGCTGGCTTGCAGACATTTATATGAACATATATTTTTTGTTTTGTTTTGTATGTGTGCATGAAATATTTTTACCTGTTCATTAGTGACATATAAGTTGTAAAGGGGCCCAATGTGTTTTTGGTTGTACGTGTTTTAGTTACATCATGTTAGACACAAGAACAACTTTACAACTTTTCTTTATTTACAGATTATGAAGAGAGTTTATACGTTTCTAGTTGACAAGGTGGATTGCAATAGTTAGGGTTTTCTGTCAACTTGACTAGACCAGGATTTTCAGAGGTTTAGCAGTTGAGATGTGCTTGTTCCCATGGTGATAAACCCTAATACAGGCATAGCTAGCTCTATGGTGAGTGGTTGTTATATGCCATGGAGTCGGTTCCGACTCATAGCCACCCCGTACAGGGTTTCTGAGGCTGTGAATCTTTACGGGAGCAGAAAGCCTCATCTTTCTACCAAGGAACAGCTGGTAGTTTCAAACTGCTAAACCTGAGGTTAGCAATCGGATTTGTGACCACTGTGCTACCAGAGCTCCTTATGAGCAGCCAATCAGCTTAAGTGAAGTTTGCTTGGGGGTGTGGCCTGCTCCTAATATAATGGACATTCCAGAGTGTTTTTCTTGCTCTCTTCATCTGGGGACCTGGGACTATGCAAATTGTATGCTATTTCTTTGATAATAGGCTTATATTTCTATATATTATATGTAAACATATGTATATATATATAATGTTTCACTGATTTTGCTTCTCTAGAAAACCCAGCTAAGACAGTGGTGTTAATGTGTCTTCTTTGTAGGGGTATGGGTATTATCATATCACAAACAACATTATACTTCAAGATAGCTATTGAAAGGATCCTTTTGATGATGAATACAGTGTCATTCCTCATCATTTTGTCATCTCTTGCTTAGTAAACAATGCAATTGTCAGAAACTAAATGGTGAACATCAGTCCATTTCAGCCACCTAATGCCTAGTAAATCAATGTTTATGCATTCCATTTCATTTCTGACAACTTGCAATTTTCCTAGATTCCTACTTCATACACTCCCTGTATTGATTATTAATGGATGTTTGTAGTTATTTCTTATCGTGAGTTGTGTGTTCCATAGAGATCTCCATACATTTTGACATCCATCTTGCCCTGGATCTAGGAGCTACAAAGTGTAGGGACCTCTGGTCCAAACAATGCTCTCCCCTCCCAGATCTTCTGTCTTGGTGGCAGTAGAGCACTCAGAGCTCTGCACACTGATTTCTCCTTTAAATATCAAAAGAGATTGACCAAGAGACAGCCTAAACCTGTCGATTATATCTGGCCTATTGAACATGCTGGTGGTGGTTGTAGTGTGCTGTGGGGTCGGTTCCTACTCATACTGACTCTGTAACTTTCAGAGGCTGGAATTCTATGAGATACAAAAACCTCATCTTTCTCCCACAGAATGGATCGCAGTTTCAAACTCCTGACCTGGAGGTTAGCAGCCCAACTCATAACCACTAAGATACCAGAGCTTCCTATTTAACACCACAGAATGAGGATTGACAAGATGCAGGTAATCACATCAGACCAGGTCTGGTCACATCAGATCACACGATGTGGGGGACTGAACCAGTTAGATCTCATCCTGGGGGCCATGACTACAGATGAACTGCTAAACTCCTGAGACTCCGGGGTGAGACCAGTTGGCACAAATTCACAATGATCACAGTGACCCAAATCCCCAGCATAGTTACGTAAGTAAATATTAAGTTCAAACAACGTCAGCACAAAGGTATACAATTCTTACCTTTTTTTGTTGTTGTGAAGTGCTGGTGAGTCAGTTCTGACCCATAGCAACCCTGTAGAGGGTTTTCAAGGAGCAGCTGGTAAGCTTGAACTGCCAGCCTTGC
>NW_006409077.1:63332-65451 GCF_000296735.1 Chrysochloris asiatica
AGGATCTAAAAGTTGGGACTCTTTATAGCTGAAGTATATATCCCTTACAACAGACTTCTTAAAACTAATAGAAATGGTCTGGCATCTTGCCAAGTGTATATTTACATTCAGGAGGTATAGGGAGAGAGCTGCTACTGTGCATTTCTATCTTTCCAAGTACATATTTCCATTAGCAGATATGTGGGAGACCTGTTACTTTACATTTTTAACAAACTCCCACTGATTCCAAGATGCCACTGAGTCCTGGAGAAAATGGAGCAGCAAGTGAGGAACATTTTAAAGATGAACACTGTGAAAGCTTTAATAGTCTCTTTTTGTTGTTATTTTCAAATTAAGAAACATCTTCATGTTTTCTTAAATAATTTCTACATATTAGCACTGATATTTTCAGTGTTTTCTGTTCAAGAAATGACTTAATGGCATTTTATCTCCATATTAAACAACTTGCTGAAGATTATTGTTGTTGTTAAGTACTTTCGAGTAGATAATGTACATTCAAGTCGATTCTGAATCACAGCAATCCTGTAGAGGGTTTCCAAGAATGGGCTGAGGTGTTTGAACCCTCAACCTTGTGGTAAGCAGTCAAACACTGATCCTTCAGTGGCAATTTGCTGAAGATACCTGGACACAAATGTAAGCATAGTCTAGGCATTTCCCTACTGCAATGTTTTGCAAGTCGATGTATTCATGTCTTTACTGGGGTATCTTCTATCATCTTTATCTTTAACATGGAGTCTTGAAGTACATTTCACAGAATCTCCTTTCTCTATAGTTTCCTGTAGTGTTGTCAAAAAATGGACCCGACCATAAAATTTATTAGTAGAAGGAATGAATTCAATACTCTCCTTCAGCATCTTCAAGCGGAGCCTCAGACAGAAATGAAGAAAAGAGAGTACACAGTGAGAGAAACAGCACCTCCACCCTGGACACCAACACAGGTCAGAGGACCATAGAGTTAGTGACCCGATATCTTCAGTGACCAGCTGCACTTGGGCCATAGAGAATCAAGTGAGAATCACTCATTTCCAGTATCTGCTTCCCAGGCATGGAGAGTCCCAAGGCTTTGAAAGTTGTTTAGATTCTAATTATCTAAATAGAATTGTTAAAACAGGTCCTGCTTAGAATATTAAGAATGGCTTCACTTTCTTAGTATGAGCTCTGACTGACACTAAACCCCAGCACTATAATTTCTGTCCTTCATTAAATGAGGACAGGCACTGTCTATGTCTGTGCTACTGGGACTAAGGAGAAGCAATCCCAGTAGGGAGGCTGAGGAGTCAGCCTAGCTCCTACTACAAAATCAAGAAAGGATCTTCACAGAGTGGTTACATATGAAAGGACACAAAGCAGATGGAGGCACAAAGAGAAGCAACTGGGAGAGCCCAGCCTCACACATGTGCTCCCAAGGGTGGTGGGGTTTATGTTCAAGCATGTAACACAGTGGGAGGGGAATAACCATGCTGCTGACAGTAATAAGTTCCAAAATCTTCAGCTTTCAGGCTGCTGATAGTGAGAGTGAAGTCTGTCCCATACCCACTCCCACTGAATCTCTCTGGGATGCCATCTGCCCTGCTATTTGCATAATAGATGAGGAGCCTGGGAGCCTGCCCAGGTTTCTGCTGATACCAGGCTACATAGCTGTAAACACTCTGACTGGCCATGCAGGTGAGGGAGACTCTTTCACCAGGAGACACAGAGAGGGAAGCTGAGGACTGAGTCATCACAATGTCTCCCATGGCATCTGAATTTGGAAATAAAATACAAAGTCACCCATATGATCAGGACAATAAAACACTGTCTTCCCTGCAGACCCAATTTATATTCCAATTAAGTTTAAGTATAGTTTTATTCCTTTTCCTTGCCTAGCATAGGTGTCAGTTCCCGGACCTAAAAACATTAAAACACTTTTCAGTAAGAGAACCATCCCTACTGCCCTCACCTGGGAGCCAGAACACTAGCAGACAGAGAAGCTGAGCTGGGCCTTCCATGGTTCACTCTGTGCCCCAAGTGAGACAGATCTTCCCTGAGTGCAGACCCAGCATTCAAAAGGGCTCTGGAGGACCAGGTGGACTGGAAGGAATATGCAAAGCAGGTGGGTGGGGCCAGCTGGGCTTCCAGC